>NC_136017.1:20362293-20454793 GCF_048128805.1 Centroberyx gerrardi | reverse complement strand
AATTATTGATGGATACAGTTATTCATGGTGAGGGTTAGGGTTAGGTCTAGGGTTTTTTCAGCCTGTTAGAGAACTTACAGCAGCCTCCTCCTCGGTGAGGGCAAATGTCGCTATCTGCATTGTGGCCGTTTTGTGTTGGCTGACCCCCACACAGACTCGTCCATCGATGCGCTTCTGGTCGAGCCACTCTGACACCTGGAAAACAATGAAGGACACAGTGGGAATTAATGACATGAACAAAGTAGCACTGTTCTATTTGAATCTGGACATGCGATATTTTCTACTGACTACATGCAATACTTTGTACCAACTGAGGAAACACTGTGGGGGAAAAGTACTTACTGTCAATCCCTCCACTGCTCCGGGTCTCTGGAAGTGTTTCAGCATCAGGATGGCTTCGCAGTTGTAGCGGAACAGCGTCTTCTCCTCTTCTTCCACACGCTGCTGCTGCAGGAGCTTGCCGTAGATGCCCAGCATGTCCTTCTTGGCCTCGCGGAGGACTCTCTGGCAGTCGTGGAGACTCGCCTGGCCATGAATGAAGCGGTCGTACCTAGAATGATAAGATAAAACAAAACACCAATGAGGAGGAGAGTTGGAGATTTTTCTGTATCGCATAATCCTGGCAGCCTTCCAAGTACTATCCACATGAGAGAAGTCATTAAAGGAAAGGTAGAGCAGGGAGATTAACAACTCACTTTTTTTGGCATGTGTCTCTGCTGAGGGCCTTTGCCACTGGCTTCCTCAAGGTGTTGAGCAGCTCGATGTACGCCTGACACTTCCTGTGGAAGTCCGGGTCCGCTGCAGCCAAATCCAGGCGTGTCTTGAGGTACTGGACACACCGGATCATGTTCTTGATGTAATTGAGGATGGTGGATGGACTCATCTGCAGTACCCTCAGCCTGTTCAGGAAGTCCTGGGTCTCCGTGCTCTTCAGGAGAAAGTCCATGCTCACTTCATCCCCGCTCGGCTGGATGTACCTGAACATCATGGAGACATTGTCTACCTGTGATGAAAGAGGAAGAGGGAATGAGTGAAGTGTGAATTGCTACAGAGCTGCAGTCTGTGTGTGTATGGGGGTGTGTGCGTGTGTCAATGAGCCTGTTGTCACACTATAGAGATGCTAATAGACTACAGGCTGCAAAGAGCAACACAGAGAGCAGAATACTACAGTGTAAGATGTAAATAAGAATTTGTTCTTTATGACTTGGCAGGTTAAATGAAGGTTAAATAAATCAATAAATAAATAAAATGTGGTTAGATCTTACCTCCTGTTGGCAGTTTGGGACTAGCAGAGAGGTAGTCAGGTACTGCTTGAACCCCGTCAAAATTGCAGCTTCACGTGGGAACTTTTCATAAAGTCCCGTCTGCTGCATTTTGACCCTCAGTGATGTCTGGTACTGGGCCGTGTCCCTGAGAAAATACAGAGAAAATTAGCTCAAAGGAACTTACAGATGTTCACAGCCAAAGATCATTGATTGAACTTGTGTGTGTTGAGTGAGGTGATGAACTTACTTTTGCCATGTTGGGTCACTTGGACCAGCATCCTCACTGGAATCAGTGCCGGGGGTCTCTTCAGCGCCTCTACGGTCTTCTTCTGTGCTGCCACTGGCCGGGATGGGGGCTTGCTCGGCAGCAGCCGAAGTTGACGGCTGCTCGTCGCTGGGCTCAATGTCTGCATCCATGGGGGCATTGAGGACGAAGAAGTTTCTTCTACGAAGATCCTCAAGAGGAGCCAGTCTGGAAGGCCTGTGGGGGTACCGCCTGCACATCTCGGCGTAGTCCCAGGTTCTGCCTTGGCGGGTCCAATCCTTCATCGACTTCTTGGCCCTCTGCAGCTCTGCCTGCCTCTCCACAACTGTGTTGCGCTTCATGCAGACCCTGGCCAGGTGGGCAGACAGTACTTCCTGGGGTTTCTCGCACAGCAGGCAGTGGATGATGCGGCGATCCGAGCTGTGAGAGAGAAAGAGAGAAAGTAGACAGTCAGTGAAACCACCCCTGACTTATTTTAAGACATCTTTTCAAGTGAATATCACTTACTGCACTGGCAGCCACATTTGCCTGTTTCAAGCAAAATACAATTCAACTAGTGAAAACAAATTGGTACTTACTTTGCAGCCTGTCCTGCCATTGTCCTCAGCAAAGTCTTTTTCACAAACAGAAGAAAAAAAAAAACAAAGCTCTTGGGAAGAGAGAAAGCAAGAAAATAAACAAAAAAAGAATAGAAATAGAAATAGCAGGAGAAAAAAATCCTTTTACAAAAGCAAGAAACTTCAAAAAAGAGTTTTCTTCAGAAAAGTCTAAAGGTTCGATGAAATTCTCTTCCAAAATGGCAAAGAGGTGGTGTGTGTGTGATCAGAATTGAAAACACACTGATGCAGTGGAGTTTACCTGCAGTATTTATCCTCCATGATGATGCCAGAGGCCCATCAGCTTGATTGTGGCCTATCAAAGGTGGGAGGAGTTTGGGGCCTATCAAAGGTGGGAGGAGTTTGTGACTCATCATGTGAATGGGGCATCCCCCACAATGTTGTCAACCTGTTGATGAGTGCTAATTAATATATTCATAGCTGAATAGTTTAGGTGATGAGTGCTAAGTCTCCACTTGACTTCCAATATTGCTATCTTAATGAGGCTATCTAAAAACAGATTCAAAAGGTAAGAGGAGTGTAAATTATGTTTCACAATGTGTAGATTTCAATCTTTGTGTGAAACTGAGTAAAAGTTTGTGTTGAATTTGAGCAGCTGTTCTGATATTGGTTTAGACTATATGGTGACAATGTTGAGAAGCCGGGTAATTTCTCCTGCATTCAACACATATGTTGTTTGCTACCGGACTCTCAACATTTTCTCTAAAAATAACCTTAATCATATTCTACCTTTTCACGTTGAAAACTGGTATTATCAATGAATTGCTAATGAATAAAATCAAAGAATGATCAATAAAAGCCAGAAAAATTTGAAAGTAAACAACATTGTTATGTGTGTATTGGTCCTGTATTGGACTTGTGCATTTACTAGTGTAAAAATACAGAGACACTTAAGTTAAGACTGTGTTGCTGTGTTACTAGAACACTGTACAAAGGTAAGAGGGGGGTAAACACTGGAAATGATCCAAAAAGAAAGAAAGTGATATGAATGATCAAAAAAGAAAGAAAGTGATATGACCAGATTGTTGGAAATCCAGGTAATTTCTCCTGCAGTATTTATGGGAACATTTTTGACATTTGGGTTGACAAATGGGAACATTTTTGACATTTGGGTTGACAAATGGGAACATTTTTGACATTTGGGTTGACAAACGGGAACATTTTTGACATTTGGTTTGACATTTGGGAACCCTGACCACCCATTCAAAAGTTTGCCAAATGTCAAAATAGCCCTTATATTTTGACATTTGGCATACTTTTGAATGGGTGGTCAGGGTTCCCGTTTGTCAACCCAAATGTCAAAAATGTTCCCGTTTGTCAACCCAAATGTCAAAAATGTTCTCGTTTGTCAACCCAAATGTCAAAAATGTTCCCATTTGTCACTGTCACATTTGGGAACATTTTTGACATTTGGGTTGACATTTGGGAACATTTTTGACATTTGGGTTGACATTTGGGAACATTTTTGACATTTGGGAACATTTTTGACATTTGGGTTGACATTTGGGAACATTTTTGACATTTGGGTTGACAAATGTTTGTCAACCCAAATGTCAAAAATGTTCCCATTTGTCACTGTGACATTTGGGAACATTTTTGACATTTGGGTTTGGATGACACGCTATCGTGAAGCGTTCCTGATTTATGCCTCATTTTGCCGTTAAAATCATCTTTTTAGCTTCAAAAATGGTTGAGATATGACTTTTTAAAGTTTTTCCATGTTGTTTTGGGTTGTTGAGGAAATAGCGCCCTTACAGGCCTTATTAGACCTGCTAAGGACAGAAAATGTCTCTTCCAGAAAGCCCCATCCCTCTGGATTTAACTGTTTATTAGCATTATTGTTATTTTCAAGGGAATGCAGCAAGAATCTTGGCCAAAATGCCGAATTTTCGAGTGTCAGTCAACTGACTAACCTCTTTCCTTTACATTCAGTTTACCTGACCTTACCTTTTAACCCTTTTTCCTTTTATAAATTCTTTCCTGTATGCATGTGTATGAGAGACACACAGAGAGCTGTAAGCTCCCTTGCTGCAGAGATCCTAGTGCAGCCCATGGGGGATGGGGGGAAATTTGCATGTGTATGAGAGACACACAGAGAGCTGTAAGCTCCCTTGCTCCTACAGCAGTGCCAAGGGAGACACACACCACTGAGAAGAGTACTGAGATGCTGTTTCTACAAGTGTGAGGGTTATCAGATAATTCACAAATATTTACACAGTGTAAGTCATACAACTGTATGTATACTGCATACTATATAATTGTGACGTGCCCCTGGTACTCACTGTTACCATGCTGACTACAAATATTCCTTTAACATACAATATTCTAACTTTCCTTTACCTTCAGTTTAGTGTAGTACACCACCTTTTCTTTTATTGTAGTAATGTTGACAGTAGAAACACTAAATAAACACCACCAGTGATATCTATAACTTTCCTTCATGGGTTATAATATAGATCAAAATAACTCGTACGGCCACAACAAAGAAAACATTTGGCTCAACCTTGTGACCAGCAACATATAAAGAGGACGCCATACCCGAGGATTACTTTTAAAGCAAGATGATTTTATTTACAAAACAAGATGAACAGAGGTAAACCTAAGCATTTAACTACTATGTACAAATATACAGATATAGACATATAATAAAAAAAAAAACAGTATATGTATACATATGTAAAGAACACTAGGACAATAGTGCAATGGTGCAGAGTGCAGATAATGATGATGGGGGAGGAGGAGCAGGAGGAAATCCCTGGTCTGGGCCTTTCACATTTTTCTCAGCTTCGTCAGAATTCTGCATCAAAAGCGCTGCCACTGTCCTCTTCTGTGCTGAGTTGATTCTGCATCCTGGAGACTGTCCACCTGTGATGAAAGATAAAGAGAAGTTGTATGAATTTATTGATGCAGTGAAAGAAAAGGAGAGGCCTGCAGGGCCCCTCACTGGCAACTCTGGCGCGCACACACACACACACACACACACACATCTTAATAGGCCTGCATTCAAACTTTACCTGCTGCTATGTTGGTCAGTCATCCAGCCACTCGAGTTCCAGCCCTTCTCCTCGGAAAGACTTCCTGTTCACTCCATAGTCGAAGCGGAGCTCTTCGCTTATGGAAATGTCTTTGGTGGCCTGGAACAGGATGACATCCCTCACTCCTTCCGGGAAGTTCATCTTGCAGTACCGTGGCGTGACACTGCTGTTCTTCCGCGAATGGTTCATCATTCTGCCAAGGGTTTCGACAGATGGGTGACACTCGCAAGGAAACGTCTGGGCGTCGATGCAGAGGTCGCGACCATCATGGCTCTTGAAGAAAAAAAGGTAGCCCATCTCATCCTGCATGGACTCCATCATCGTCCTGCCCTCTGCTGCTGTGATTACCTTGCCATGATAATCACAGATGATGGAGCCCTTGGCGAAGGATTTGGTGGCAACAACTCCTGTGGTCAAAAGAAGGTGACATTAGTATGTGAATATGTGAATTTACAGAGAAAACAGGAGAGCAAAGGAAAACAAGACATTTTTACATACCTTTCCCTTTGTTGCCACCGAAATCCTTGATGGCCAGGCCTGTCCACCTCTGCCTTGTGACACTCCTGATGATGCGTGGATCACTCTCACACTGCACCCTGTTGGCTGGCTTCCACTTGGCCACAATGTCCTCAGGACGGGGATGGTTGGCAGTCCACCCCTCGGCCCTGATGACCTTTGCGACCTTCTGGACAGTTGGGGGGCGTCTTGTACATTGGGCTGTCAAAGAGAGAAAATTGAAATTTAAATTCTTGTCCACACTTGTGAATTCTACGTTACTTTTGTTTATAGAAATGTTGTTGATCATTTAATTGAATCATTGCATAATAAAGTATTTACACTTACACAAGAGGTATTCCTCCCGCTTGCCATACTGCGCAGCCCTCCACCGATCATACAACACTCTGTCTATCGAAAAGCCAGCCTCGGTCCGCTGCTTCTTAGTGGGAGGCCGGCCAATCGCTGTCACCGGGAAGTGCTGGATGAACGTGGCAAAGTCCCTGCCGTCCTGTTCAGCGGTGTCTCTGCCTCTCTTCTGTCCCCGACCACGCCTCTCATCCCCTGACTCATCAGTAGAAGAACTGCAAGATGGAGAAGATTTCATGGTTAAACACTGACAAACAGCTGGACTGACCTTGGAAGAAGCTGTGAGAGAGAGAATAGTTGAAGGTTGTGTGTTCTGGATGATGACACATACCCTTCCAAACTGTTGAACAGGTTGGCGGTGGCCACGATACCCTCCAGGGTCCTCATCCTGTAGTGGGCATTGGCCACCGCTGTAGAGTGGGCCATGTAGTGTGCCGCTGCACTTTTCTGCTCCTCGGAAAAGTTCGCACTCACTGCTGTCTCTGCAACTTTTCTGACTTCTTGGCTCGTGATGTTTGGGATTTTGTAGCTGCAATGAAGAAGAAATCTCAGATTACAATCATATTATATTACAATAATACACATTCACACTTGACCCTGCCTTGTTGTCATAAAAGATGTTAGAACAGCCTCCATGTGAAAAACAATCACAGGAGTGGTTTCAAAATGTTGAGACTCTGGGAGCAAACAACCTATGTGCTGAATGCAGGAGAAATTACCCGGATTTTCAACAATGTCACCATATAGTCTAAAGCAATATCAGAACAGCTGCTCAAATTCAACACAAACTTTTACTCAGTTTCACACAAAGATTGAAATCTACACATTGTGAAACATAATTTACTCTCCTTTTACCTTTGGAGTCTGTTTTTAGATAGCCTCATGATGTGAGCAGATGAATGAGTTAGCTTCTGTTAACCAGCCAGGTTGTGCTGGCATTGAATGCCTGAGCTTGTTGGAAAGAAGAGAATGTAATCTATCTACACTGTGATGTGCAACTATCACAACTGTTCAACTATCTAAGCCTTAATTTGATGTACAGAGAAAAAAAGCCTCCATGGGAAAAACTATCACAGGAGTGGTTTCAAAATGTTGAGAGTCTGGGAGCAAACAGCCTAAGTGCTGAATGCAGGAGAAATTACCCGAATATTCAACAATAGTCTAAACCAATATCAGAACAGCTGCTCAAATTCAACACAAACTTGTACTCAGTTTCACACAAAGATTGAAATCTACACATTATGAAGCATATTTTACACTCCTCTTACCTTTGGAATCTGTTTTTAGATAGCCTCATTAAGATAGCAATATTGGAAGTCAAGTGGAGACTTAGCACTCATCACCTACACTATTCACCTCTGAATATATTAATTAGCACTCATTTACAGGTTGACAACATTGTGGGGGAAGCCCCATTCACACTTGACCCTGCCTTGTTGTCATAAAAGATGTTAGAACAGCCTCCATGTGAAAAACAATCACAGGAGTGGTTTCAAAATGTTGAGACTCTGGGAGCAAACAACCTATGTGCTGAATGCAGGAGAAATTACCCGGATTTTCAACAATGTCACCATATAGTCTAAAGCAATATCAGAACAGCTGCTCAAATTCAACACAAACTTTTACTCAGTTTCACACAAAGATTGAAATCTACACATTGTGAAACATAATTTACTATCCTTTTACCTTTGGAGTCTGTTTTTAGATAGCCTCATGATGTGAGCAGATGAATGAGTTAGCTTCTGTTAACCAGCCAGGTTGTGCTGGCATTGAATGCCTGAGCTTGTTGGAAAGAAGAGAATGTAATCTATCTACACTGTGATGTGCAACTATCACAACTGTTCAACTATCTAAGCCTTAATTTGATGTACAGAGAAAAAAAGCCTCCATGGGAAAAACTATCACAGGAGTGGTTTCAAAATGTTGAGAGTCTGGGAGCAAACAGCCTAAGTGCTGAATGCAGGAGAAATTACCCGAATATTCAACAATAGTCTAAACCAATATCAGAACAGCTGCTCAAATTCAACACAAACTTGTACTCAGTTTCACACAAAGATTGAAATCTACACATTATGAAGCATATTTTACACTCCTCTTACCTTTGGAATCTGTTTTTAGATAGCCTCATTAAGATAGCAATATTGGAAGTCAAGTGGAGACTTAGCACTCATCACCTACACTATTCACCTCTGAATATATTAATTAGCACTCATTTACAGGTTGACAACATTGTGGGGGAAGCCCCATTCACACTTGACCCTGCCTTGTTGTCATAAAAGATGTTAGAACAGCCTCCATGTGAAAAACAATCACAGGAGTGGTTTCAAAATGTTGAGACTCTGGGAGCAAACAACCTATGTGCTGAATGCAGGAGAAATTACCCGGATTTTCAACAATGTGATAGGTTGACAAAATTGTGGGGGAAGCCCCATTCACACTTGACCCTGCCTTGTTTTCATAAAAGATGTTAGAACAGTCGCACACCAGCTCAGATGAAATTAGTTGCCCAAACCTGACCCACTCTGCAGAACACACACCCAGAAAGCCCAGTCCCAAGAGACAAACGTGAGGATGAGAAAGAGCCGAAGATGTATTTCCCCTTTTACGTGGGAAACCTCAGTGTTGGCCGATTTGGAAGAGGAACTACACAGCAACAGAAACATATCAACTCTCCTGAAGACGGGGGGGACGCTGTTGAAGCACTGAATAGAAACACTTAATGACTTTAAAGGGAATGACCAAGCCACAATAAATCTCCTTTTTGTGGGATCTGCCGTCTCCTCTCCCTAATTCCAGTGCCTCATATCTGCACTAACACTGAATGTTCCTAGGCTCCAGCCCTCTCCAATTAGGTCACACCTAAATTTGGAACATCACCTACACTATTCACCTCTGAATATATTAATTAGCACTCATTTACAGGTTGACAACATTGTGGGGGAAGCCCCATTCACATGATGAGTCACAAACTCCTCCCACCTTTGATAGGCCACAATCAAGCTAATGGGCCTATGGCATCATCATGGAGGATAAATACTGCAGGTAAACTCCACTGCATCAGTGTGTTTTCAATTCTGATCACACACACCACCTCTTTGCCATTTTGGAAGAGAATTTCATCGAACCTGTAGACTTCTGAAGAAAACTCTTTTTTGAAGTTTCTTGCTTTTTTAAAAGGATTTTTTTCGCCTGCTATTTCTATTTCTATTCTTTTTTGGTTTATTTTCTTGCTTTCTCTCTTCCCAAGAGCTTTGTTTTTTTTTTTCTTCTTTTTGTGAAAAAGACTTTTCTGAGGACAATGGCAGGACAGGCTGCAAAGTAAGTACCAATTTGTTTTCACTAGTTGAATTGTATTTTGCTTGAAACATGCAAATGTGGCTGCCAGTGCAGTAAGTGATATTCACTTGAAAAGATTTCTTAAAATAAGTCAGGGGTGGTTTCACTGACTGTCTACTTTCTCTCTTTCTCTCTCACAGCTCGGATCGCCGCATCATCCACTGCCTGCTGTGCGAGAAACCCCAGGAAGTACTGTCTGCCCACCTGGCCAGGGTCTGCATGAAGCGCAACACAGTTGTGGAGAGGCAGGCAGAGCTGCAGAGGGCCAAGAAGTCGATGAAGGATTGGACCCGCCAAGGCAGAACCTGGGACTACGCCGAGATGTGCAGGCGGTACCCCCACAGGCCTTCCAGACTGGCTCTTCTTGAAGATCTTCGTAGAAGAAACTTCTTCGTCCTCAATGCCCCCATGGACGCAGACATTGAACCCAGCGACGAGCAACCGTCAACTTCAGCTGCTGCCGAGCAAGCCCCCATCCCGGCCAGTGGCAGCACAGAAGAAGACCGTAGAGGCGCTGAAGAGACCCCCGGCACTGATTCCAGTGAGGATGCTGGTCCAAGTGACCCAACATGGCAAAAGTAAGTTCATCACCTCACTCAACACACACAAGTTCAATCAATGATCTTTGGCTGTGAACATCTGTAAGTTCCTTTGAGCTAATTTTCTCTGTATTTTCTCAGGGACACAGCCCAGTACCAGACAACCCTGAGGGTCAAAATGCAGCAGATGGGACTTTATGAAAAGTTCCCACGTGAAGCTGCAATTTTGACGGGGTTCAAGCAGTACCTGACTACCTCTCTGCTAGTCCCAAACTGCCAACAGGAGGTAAGATCTAACCACATTTTATTTATTTATTTAACCTTTATTTAACCAGGCAAGTCATTAAGAACAAATTCTTATTTACATCTTACACTATAGTATTCTGCTCTCTGTGTTGCTCTTTGCAGCCTGTAGACTTATTAGCATCTCTATAGTGTGACAACAGGCTCATTGACGCGCGCACACACCCCCATACACACACAGACTGCAGCTCTGTAGCAATTCACACTTCTTCTCTTCCTCTTTCATCACAGGTAGACAATGTCTCCAGGATGCTCAGGTACATCCAGCCGAGCGGGAATGAGGTGAGCATGGACTTTCTCCTGAAGAGCACGGAAACCCAAGACTTCCTTAACAGGCTGAGAGTAGTGCAGATGAGTCCATCCACCATCATCAACTACATAAAGAACATGATCCGGTGTGTCCAGTATCTCAAGACACGCCTGGATTTGGCTGCAGCGGACCCGGACTTCCACAGGAAGTGTCAGGCATACATTGAGCTGCTCAACACCTTGAGGAAGCCAGTGGCAAAGGCCCTCAGCAAAGCCACATGCCAAAAAAGGTGAGTTGTTAATCTCCCTGCTCTACCTTTCCTTTAATGACTTCTCTCATGTGGATAGTACTTGGAAGGCTGCCAGGATTATGTGATACAGAAAAATCTCTAGCTCTCCTCCTCATTGGTGTTTTGTTTTATCTTATCATTCTAGGTACGACCGCTTCATTCATGGCCAGGTGACTCTCCATGACTGCCAGAGAGTCCTCCGCGAGTCAAACAAGGACATGCTGGGCATCTACGGGAGGCTCCTGCAGCACCAGCATGTGGAAGAAGAGGAGAAGACGCTGTTCCGCTACCACTGCGAAGCCATCCTGATCCTAAAACATTTCCAGAGACCCGGAGCAGTGGAGGGATTGACAGTAAGTACTTTTCCCCCTCAGTGTTTCCTCAGTTGGTACAAAGTATTGCATGTAGTCAGCAGAAAATATTGCATGTCCAGATTCAAATAGAACAGGGTTACTTTGTTCATGTCATTAATTCCCACGGTGTCCTTCATTGTTTTCCAGACGTCAGAGTGGCTCGACCAGAAGCGCGTTGATGGACGAGTCTGTGTGGGGGTCAGCCAACATAAAACGGCCACAATGCAGATTGCGACATTTGCCCTCACCGAGGAGGAGGCTGCAGTAAGTTCTCTAACAGGCTGAAAAAACTCACCATGAATAACTGTAACACCAGAATCAGAATCAGTTCCTGCTTTGCCTCGCTGGTCCATTTCTTCACTGTTTTGACCAAAGGCTCCATCAATAATTTCTCAAGTATTAACTTCATTCATATCTTATCTCCACAGATGCTGGACGAATACTACCATGGCATCCGCCATGGATGTATGCAGGACGGTGTGGATGATGAGGGCAAATTTTTCCTGTCCAAATCCGGCGGACCAATTTCCAGCGCCACCAACGACCTCAGACGTCTGCATGAACAGTAAGTATTAGCAGAATCCCATGTACTAACATGTATATATTAATATGTACTGTACAGAGAAGGTAGACAAGGATTCAATTGGTAGACTGGTTTTGTACTCTTTCTATAATATTATTCAAATAATATTATAAAAACAGGAGAAAAATTGAAACATGAACATGCTGAGACCTCGTAAAATGCAGCACATGTGCTGGATGGAGGAGGCTGTTTTCCCAGTCTCAACGATGTGAGCAGAAGGTTAGGGTTAGGGTTATTTTCTGTAAAAAAAAAAAAGAACTGAAAGAATTCAGGGTTGAGAGTGGGATTGTAATCTGAGATTTCTTCTTCATTGCAGCTACAAATTACCAAACATCACCAGCCAAGAAATCAGAAAAGTTGCAGAGACAGCGGTGAGTGCAAACTTTTCAGAGGAGCAGAAAAGTGCAGCGGCACACTACATGGCCCACTACAGGATGAGGACCCTGGAGGGTATCGTGGCCACCGCCAACCTGTTCAACAGTTTGAAACGGTATGTGTCATCATCCAAAACACACAACCTTCAACTATTCTCTCTCTCACAGCTGCTTCCAAGGTCAGTCCAGCTGTTTGTCAGTGTTTAACCATGAAATCTTCTCCATCTTGCAGTTCTTCTACTGATGAGTCAGGGGATGCGAGGAGTGGTCGGAGAGAAAAGAGAGGCAGAGACACCGCTGAACAGGACGGCAGGGACTTTACAGTGTTTATCCAGCACTTCCCGGTGACAGCGACTGGCCAGCCGCCCACTAAGAAGCAACGGACCGACGCTGGGTTTCCGACTGACAGAGTGTTTTATGACAGGTGGAGGGCTGTGCAGTATGGCAAGCGGGAGGAATACCTCTTGTGTAAGTGTAAATACTTTATTATGCAATGATTAAATTAAATGATTAACAACATTTCTATAAACAAAAGTAACGTAGAATTCACAAGTGTGGACAAGAATTTAAATTTAAATTTTCTCTCTTTGACAGCCCAATGTACAAGACACCCCCCAACTGTCCAGAAGGTCACAAAGGTCATCAGGGATGAGGGGTGGACTGCCAACCATCCCCGTCCTGAGGACATTGTGGCAAAGTGGAAACCAGCCAAGAGGGTGCAGGTTGAGAGTGATCCACGCATCATTAGGAGGGTCACAAGGCAGAGGTGGACAGGCCTGGCCATCAAGGATTTTGGTGGCGACAAAGGGAAAGGTATGTAAAAATGTCTTGTGAGCAGGAGAGCATTAATCCAACAAGCAAGCTATTAGGTTTAACAAATGTATTCTTGCCATTTCCAGCATACTTGTATATTATGTTAGTACATGAATTGTTCACTTGTTTTCCTTTGCTCTCCTGTTTTCTCTGTAAATTCACATATTCACACACTAATGTCACCTTCTTTTGACCACAGGAGTTGTTGCCACCAAATCCTTTGCCAAGGGCTCCATCATCTGTGATTATCATGGCAAGGTAATCACAGCAGCAGAGGGCAGGAAGATGATGGAGTCCATGCAGGATGAGATGGGCTACCTTTTTTTTTTCAAGACTCATGATGGTCGCGACCTTTGCATCGACGCCCAGACGTTTCCTTGCGAGTGTCACCCATCTGAAGAAACCCTTGGCAGAATGATCAACCATTCGCGGAAGAACAGCAATGTCACGCCACGCTACTGCAAGATGAACTTCCCGGAAGGAGTGAGGGATGTCATCCTGTTCCAGGCCTCCAAAGACATTTCCATCAGCGAAGAGGTCCGGTTCAACTACGGAGTGAACAGGAAGTCTTTCCGAGGAGAAGGGCTGGAACTCGAGTGGCTGGATGACTGACCAACATAGCAGCAGGTAAAGTTTGAATGCAGGCCCATTAAGATGTGTGTGTGTGTGTGTGTGTGTGTGTGTGTGTGTGCCAGAGTTGCCAGTGAGGGGCCCTGCAGGCCTCTCCTTTTCTTTCACTGCATCAATAAATTCATACTACTTCTCTTTATCTTTCATCACAGGTGGACAGTGTCTCCAGGATGCAGTTCTATTTAGGACTAGGTGATACAATCCCTTGTTTGCACATAACTTGAGACCTTGCTGATGTGAGTGGGAACGACGATGACACCTAAGGGTTTTCAAGTGGGCGCCCTCCTTCCTCAGCGTTTCACTGATGAGCCCACTACACCTCCAGAGGGTTCAGCGATGAGGCCTGGCATCCCAGGCTCACCCCCCTTGACATCATCTCGTTCTTGATGTTATTTCGGAGCCCAGGTGTTGTCTCTCCTCTTAATCCAGAGCCACTGGCTCGCCCTTTCAGCAGCACCGGGGAGGGCTTTGATGGCTTGACGTTGGCCCTGGCCTCGGATTCCCATGTCCTTAAGCAGCCTGGTAGTTGACATGCCTACGAAGCCTCTGCATCCAACTTCCACTGGGCGAACCATAGCTTTCCAGCCATGTTGTTCAGCGTCGGCTGCCAGCTCAGCCTACTTAAGCCTCTTACGTTCGTAGGCCTCGCCCACAGCGTCCTCCCAGGGCACTGTAAGCTCTATGATGTAGACAGTGCGAAGTGAGCTGGACCAAAGCAAGAGGTCCGGTCTGAGGTTGGTCGTGGCGATCTCAGATGGGAAGCAGAGCCTCTGTTCCAGGTCCGCCAGTAACTTCCAGTCCCGTGCCGCTCCCAACTGCCCGGCCTCTGGATGTGGGGTACAGGCCTTGGGCTGCTTCGCACCTTCACGGACAAACTCTCTTGCAGATGCAGGATGGGATGACAGAGGAGGCAGGGCGTTGATGGTTGTCCGTCTGCTCTCCAGCGTAGCTGCTAGGCACTTCAGTACCTGGTTGTGCCGCCAGGTGTAACGGCCTTGTGTAAGGCTTGTCTTGCAGCCGACAAGAATGTGCTTCAGGTTTGCTGGAGATGGACAGAGGGGGCACGTAGGGTCTTCGCCGTACCATTGGCTGAGGTTCTTGGGAGATGGCAGGACATCGTACGTGGCTCGTATAATGAAGCTGGTTCGAAATGCTTCCATGTCCCACAACTCCTTCCAAGAGAACTTTCTCTTCTCAACTCCCTCCCATCTCATCCACTGCCCTTGCTTTGCTTGAGAAATGGCCTTTGCGCACCTCGCTGCCTGTTCTTGCCGGCGCACCTCCTCGACCACAAGACCTCGTCGCTGAGATGGAGTTGCCTTGTACCAGGATGGTTTGCTCTCTCCAAGGCCGAGGCCTCCTCTCCCTTACACTCCTCTTACCTTTGGAATCTGTTTTTAGATAGCCTCATTAAGATAGCAATATTGGAAGTCAAGTGGAGACTTAGCACTCATCACCTACACTATTCACCTCTGAATATATTAATTAGCACTCATTTACAGGTTGACAACATTGTGGGGGAAGCCCCATTCACACTTGACCCTGCCTTGTTGTCATAAAAGATGTTAGAACAGCCTCCATGTGAAAAACAATCACAGGAGTGGTTTCAAAATGTTGAGACTCTGGGAGCAAACAACCTATGTGCTGAATGCAGGAGAAATTACCCGGATTTTCAACAATGTCACCATATAGTCTAAAGCAAGATCAGAACAGCTGCTCAAATTCAACACAAACTTTTACTCAGTTTCACACAAAGATTGAAATCTACACATTGTGAAACATAATTTACTATCCTTTTACCTTTGGAGTCTGTTTTTAGATAGCCTCATGATGTGAGCAGATGAATGAGTTAGCTTCTGTTAACCAGCCAGGTTGTGCTGGCATTGAATGCCTGAGCTTGTTGGAAAGAAGAGAATGTAATCTATCTACACTGTGATGTGCAACTATCACAACTGTTCAACTATCTAAGCCTTAATTTGATGTACAGAGAAAAAAAGCCTCCATGGGAAAAACTATCACAGGAGTGGTTTCAAAATGTTGAGAGTCTGGGAGCAAACAGCCTAAGTGCTGAATGCAGGAGAAATTACCCGAATATTCAACAATAGTCTAAACCAATATCAGAACAGCTGCTCAAATTCAACACAAACTTGTACTCAGTTTCACACAAAGATTGAAATCTACACATTATGAAGCATATTTTACACTCCTCTTACCTTTGGAATCTGTTTTTAGATAGCCTCATTAAGATAGCAATATTGGAAGTCAAGTGGAGACTTAGCACTCATCACCTACACTATTCACCTCTGAATATATTAATTCAGAAAAGTCTAAAGGTTCGATGAAATTCTCTTCCAAAATGGCAAAGAGGTGGTGTGTGTGTGATCAGAATTGAAAACACACTGATGCAGTGGAGTTTACCTGCAGTATTTATCCTCCATGATGATGCCAGAGGCCCATCAGCTTGATTGTGGCCTATCAAAGGTGGGAGGAGTTTGGGGCCTATCAAAGGTGGGAGGAGTTTGTGACTCATCATGTGAATGGGGCATCCCCCACAATGTTGTCAACCTGTTGATGAGTGCTAATTAATATATTCATAGCTGAATAGTTTAGGTGATGAGTGCTAAGTCTCCACTTGACTTCCAATATTGCTATCTTAATGAGGCTATCTAAAAACAGATTCAAAAGGTAAGAGGAGTGTAAATTATGTTTCACAATGTGTAGATTTCAATCTTTGTGTGAAACTGAGTAAAAGTTTGTGTTGAATTTGAGCAGCTGTTCTGATATTGGTTTAGACTATATGGTGACAATGTTGAGAAGCCGGGTAATTTCTCCTGCATTCAACACATATGTTGTTTGCTACCGGACTCTCAACATTTTCTCTAAAAATAACCTTAATCATATTCTACCTTTTCACGTTGAAAACTGGTATTATCAATGAATTGCTAATGAATAAAATCAAAGAATGATCAATAAAAGCCAGAAAAATTTGAAAGTAAACAACATTGTTATGTGTGTATTGGTCCTGTATTGGACTTGTGCATTTACTAGTGTAAAAATACAGAGACACTTAAGTTAAGACTGTGTTGCTGTGTTACTAGACCACTGTACAAAGGTAAGAGGGGGGTAAACACTGGAAATGATCCAAAAAGAAAGAAAGTGATATGAATGATCAAAAAAGAAAGAAAGTGATATGACCAGATTGTTGGAAATCCAGGTAATTTCTCCTGCAGTATTTATGGGAACATTTTTGACATTTGGGTTGACAAATGGGAACATTTTTGACATTTGGGTTGACAAATGGGAACATTTTTGACATTTGGGTTGACAAACGGGAACATTTTTGACATTTGGTTTGACATTTGGGAACCCTGACCACCCATTCAAAAGTTTGCCAAATGTCAAAATAGCCCTTATATTTTGACATTTGGCATACTTTTGAATGGGTGGTCAGGGTTCCCGTTTGTCAACCCAAATGTCAAAAATGTTCCCGTTTGTCAACCCAAATGTCAAAAATGTTCTCGTTTGTCAACCCAAATGTCAAAAATGTTCCCATTTGTCACTGTCACATTTGGGAACATTTTTGACATTTGGGTTGACATTTGGGAACATTTTTGACATTTGGGTTGACATTTGGGAACATTTTTGACATTTGGGAACATTTTTGACATTTGGGAACATTTTTGACATTTGGGTTGACATTTGGGAACATTTTTGACATTTGGGTTGACAAATGTTTGTCAACCCAAATGTCAAAAATGTTCCCATTTGTCACTGTGACATTTGGGAACATTTTTGACATTTGGGTTTGGATGACACGCTATCGTGAAGCGTTCCTGATTTATGCCTCATTTTGCCGTTAAAATCATCTTTTTAGCTTCAAAAATGGTTGAGATATGACTTTTTAAAGTTTTTCCATGTTGTTTTGGGTTGTTGAGGAAATAGCGCCCTTACAGGCCTTATTAGACCTGCTAAGGACAGAAAATGTCTCTTCCAGAAAGCCCCATCCCTCTGGATTTAACTGTTTATTAGCATTATTGTTATTTTCAAGGGAATGCAGCAAGAATCTTGGCCAAAATGCCGAATTTTCGAGTGTCAGTCAACTGACTAACCTCTTTCCTTTACATTCAGTTTACCTGACCTTACCTTTTAACCCTTTTTCCTTTTATAAATTCTTTCCTGTATGCATGTGTATGAGAGACACACAGAGAGCTGTAAGCTCCCTTGCTGCAGAGATCCTAGTGCAGCCCATGGGGGATGGGGGGAAATTTGCATGTGTATGAGAGACACACAGAGAGCTGTAAGCTCCCTTGCTCCTACAGCAGTGCCAAGGGAGACACACACCACTGAGAAGAGTACTGAGATGCTGTTTCTACAAGTGTGAGGGTTATCAGATAATTCACAAATATTTACACAGTGTAAGTCATACAACTGTATGTATACTGCATACTATATAATTGTGACGTGCCCCTGGTACTCACTGTTACCATGCTGACTACAAATATTCCTTTAACATACAATATTCTAACTTTCCTTTACCTTCAGTTTAGTGTAGTACACCACCTTTTCTTTTATTGTAGTAATGTTGACAGTAGAAACACTAAATAAACACCACCAGTGATATCTATAACTTTCCTTCATGGGTTATAATATAGATCAAAATAACTCGTACGGCCACAACAAAGAAAACATTTGGCTCAACCTTGTGACCAGCAACATATAAAGAGGACGCCATACCCGAGGATTACTTTTAAAGCAAGATGATTTTATTTACAAAACAAGATGAACAGAGGTAAACCTAAGCATTTAACTACTATGTACAAATATACAGATATAGACATATAATAAAAAAAAAAACAGTATATGTATACATATGTAAAGAACACTAGGACAATAGTGCAATGGTGCAGAGTGCAGATAATGATGATGGGGGAGGAGGAGCAGGAGGAAATCCCTGGTCTGGGCCTTTCACTCCATTTTTCTCAGCTTCTGTGCTGAGTTGATTCTGCATCCTGGAGACTGTCCATCTGTGATGAAAGATAAAGAGAAGTTGTATGAATTTATTGATGCAGTGAAAGAAAAGGAGAGGCCTGCAGGGCCCCTCACTGGCAACTCTGGCGCGCACACACACACACACACACACACACATCTTAATAGGCCTGCATTCAAACTTTACCTGCTGCTATGTTGGTCAGTCATCCAGCCACTCGAGTTCCAGCCCTTCTCCTCGGAAAGACTTCCTGTTCACTCCATAGTCGAAGCGGAGCTCTTCGCTTATGGAAATGTCTTTGGTGGCCTGGAACAGGATGACATCCCTCACTCCTTCCGGGAAGTTCATCTTGCAGTACCGTGGCGTGACACTGCTGTTCTTCCGCGAATGGTTCATCATTCTGCCAAGGGTTTCGACAGATGGGTGACACTCGCAAGGAAACGTCTGGGCATCGATGCAGAGGTCGCGACCATCATGGCTCTTGAAGAAAAAAAGGTAGCCCATCTCATCCTGCATGGACTCCATCATCGTCCTGCCCTCTGCTGCTGTGATTACCTTGCCATGATAATCACAGATGATGGAGCCCTTGGCGAAGGATTTGGTGGCAACAACTCCTGTGGTCAAAAGAAGGTGACATTAGTATGTGAATATGTGAATTTACAGAGAAAACAGGAGAGCAAAGGAAAACAAGACATTTTTACATACCTTTCCCTTTGTTGCCACCGAAATCCTTGATGGCCAGGCCTGTCCACCTCTGCCTTGTGACACTCCTGATGATGCGTGGATCACTCTCACACTGCACCCTGTTGGCTGGCTTCCACTTGGCCACAATGTCCTCAGGACGGGGATGGTTGGCAGTCCACCCCTCGGCCCTGATGACCTTTGCGACCTTCTGGACAGTTGGGGGGCGTCTTGTACATTGGGCTGTCAAAGAGAGAAAATTGAAATTTAAATTCTTGTCCACACTTGTGAATTCTACGTTACTTTTGTTTATAGAAATGTTGTTGATCATTTAATTGAATCATTGCATAATAAAGTATTTACACTTACACAAGAGGTATTCCTCCTGCTTGCCATACTGCGCAGCCCTCCACCGATCATACAACACTCTGTCTATCGAAAAGCCAGCCTCGGTCCGCTGCTTCTTAGTGGGAGGCCGGCCAATCGCTGTCACCGGGAAGTGCTGGATGAACGTGGCAAAGTCCCTGCCGTCCTGTTCAGCGGTGTCTCTGCCTCTCTTCTGTCCCCGACCACGCCTCTCATCCCCTGACTCATCAGTAGAAGAACTGCAAGATGGAGAAGATTTCATGGTTAAACACTGACAAACAGCTGGACTGACCTTGGAAGAAGCTGTGAGAGAGAGAATAGTTGAAGGTTGTGTGTTCTGGATGATGACACATACCCTTCCAAACTGTTGAACAGGTTGGCGGTGGCCACGATACCCTCCAGGGTCCTCATCCTGTAGTGGGCATTGGCCACCGCTGTAGAGTGGGCCATGTAGTGTGCCGCTGCACTTTTCTGCTCCTCGGAAAAGTTCGCACTCACTGCTGTCTCTGCAACTTTTCTGACTTCTTGGCTCGTGATGTTTGGGATTTTGTAGCTGCAATGAAGAAGAAATCTCAGATTACAATCATATTATATTACAATAATACACATTCACACTTGACCCTGCCTTGTTGTCATAAAAGATGTTAGAACAGCCTCCATGTGAAAAACAATCACAGGAGTGGTTTCAAAATGTTGAGACTCTGGGAGCAAACAACCTATGTGCTGAATGCAGGAGAAATTACCCGGATTTTCAACAATGTCACCATATAGTCTAAAGCAATATCAGAACAGCTGCTCAAATTCAACACAAACTTTTACTCAGTTTCACACAAAGATTGAAATCTACACATTGTGAAACATAATTTACTCTCCTTTTACCTTTGGAGTCTGTTTTTAGATAGCCTCATGATGTGAGCAGATGAATGAGTTAGCTTCTGTTAACCAGCCAGGTTGTGCTGGCATTGAATGCCTGAGCTTGTTGGAAAGAAGAGAATGTAATCTATCTACACTGTGATGTGCAACTATCACAACTGTTCAACTATCTAAGCCTTAATTTGATGTACAGAGAAAAAAAGCCTCCATGGGAAAAACTATCACAGGAGTGGTTTCAAAATGTTGAGAGTCTGGGAGCAAACAGCCTAAGTGCTGAATGCAGGAGAAATTACCCGAATATTCAACAATAGTCTAAACCAATATCAGAACAGCTGCTCAAATTCAACACAAACTTGTACTCAGTTTCACACAAAGATTGAAATCTACACATTATGAAGCATATTTTACACTCCTCTTACCTTTGGAATCTGTTTTTAGATAGCCTCATTAAGATAGCAATATTGGAAGTCAAGTGGAGACTTAGCACTCATCACCTACACTATTCACCTCTGAATATATTAATTAGCACTCATTTACAGGTTGACAACATTGTGGGGGAAGCCCCATTCACACTTGACCCTGCCTTGTTGTCATAAAAGATGTTAGAACAGCCTCCATGTGAAAAACAATCACAGGAGTGGTTTCAAAATGTTGAGACTCTGGGAGCAAACAACCTATGTGCTGAATGCAGGAGAAATTACCCGGATTTTCAACAATGTCACCATATAGTCTAAAGCAATATCAGAACAGCTGCTCAAATTCAACACAAACTTTTACTCAGTTTCACACAAAGATTGAAATCTACACATTGTGAAACATAATTTACTATCCTTTTACCTTTGGAGTCTGTTTTTAGATAGCCTCATGATGTGAGCAGATGAATGAGTTAGCTTCTGTTAACCAGCCAGGTTGTGCTGGCATTGAATGCCTGAGCTTGTTGGAAAGAAGAGAATGTAATCTATCTACACTGTGATGTGCAACTATCACAACTGTTCAACTATCTAAGCCTTAATTTGATGTACAGAGAAAAAAAGCCTCCATGGGAAAAACTATCACAGGAGTGGTTTCAAAATGTTGAGAGTCTGGGAGCAAACAGCCTAAGTGCTGAATGCAGGAGAAATTACCCGAATATTCAACAATAGTCTAAACCAATATCAGAACAGCTGCTCAAATTCAACACAAACTTGTACTCAGTTTCACACAAAGATTGAAATCTACACATTATGAAGCATATTTTACACTCCTCTTACCTTTGGAATCTGTTTTTAGATAGCCTCATTAAGATAGCAATATTGGAAGTCAAGTGGAGACTTAGCACTCATCACCTACACTATTCACCTCTGAATATATTAATTAGCACTCATTTACAGGTTGACAACATTGTGGGGGAAGCCCCATTCACACTTGACCCTGCCTTGTTGTCATAAAAGATGTTAGAACAGCCTCCATGTGAAAAACAATCACAGGAGTGGTTTCAAAATGTTGAGACTCTGGGAGCAAACAACCTATGTGCTGAATGCAGGAGAAATTACCCGGATTTTCAACAATGTGATAGGTTGACAAAATTGTGGGGGAAGCCCCATTCACACTTGACCCTGCCTTGTTTTCATAAAAGATGTTAGAACAGTCGCACACCAGCTCAGATGAAATTAGTTGCCCAAACCTGACCCACTCTGCAGAACACACACCCAGAAAGCCCAGTCCCAAGAGACAAACGTGAGGATGAGAAAGAGCCGAAGATGTATTTCCCCTTTTACGTGGGAAACCTCAGTGTTGGCCGATTTGGAAGAGGAACTACACAGCAACAGAAACATATCAACTCTCCTGAAGACGGGGGGGACGCTGTTGAAGCACTGAATAGAAACACTTAATGACTTTAAAGGGAATGACCAAGCCACAATAAATCTCCTTTTTGTGGGATCTGCCGTCTCCTCTCCCTAATTCCAGTGCCTCATATCTGCACTAACACTGAATGTTCCTAGGCTCCAGCCCTCTCCAATTAGGTCACACCTAAATTTGGAACATCACCTACACTATTCACCTCTGAATATATTAATTAGCACTCATTTACAGGTTGACAACATTGTGGGGGAAGCCCCATTCACATGATGAGTCACAAACTCCTCCCACCTTTGATAGGCCACAATCAAGCTAATGGGCCTATGGCATCATCATGGAGGATAAATACTGCAGGTAAACTCCACTGCATCAGTGTGTTTTCAATTCTGATCACACACACCACCTCTTTGCCATTTTGGAAGAGAATTTCATCGAACCTGTAGACTTCTGAAGAAAACTCTTTTTTGAAGTTTCTTGCTTTTTTAAAAGGATTTTTTTCGCCTGCTATTTCTATTTCTATTCTTTTTTGGTTTATTTTCTTGCTTTCTCTCTTCCCAAGAGCTTTGTTTTTTTTTTTCTTCTTTTTGTGAAAAAGACTTTTCTGAGGACAATGGCAGGACAGGCTGCAAAGTAAGTACCAATTTGTTTTCACTAGTTGAATTGTATTTTGCTTGAAACATGCAAATGTGGCTGCCAGTGCAGTAAGTGATATTCACTTGAAAAGATTTCTTAAAATAAGTCAGGGGTGGTTTCACTGACTGTCTACTTTCTCTCTTTCTCTCTCACAGCTCGGATCGCCGCATCATCCACTGCCTGCTGTGCGAGAAACCCCAGGAAGTACTGTCTGCCCACCTGGCCAGGGTCTGCATGAAGCGCAACACAGTTGTGGAGAGGCAGGCAGAGCTGCAGAGGGCCAAGAAGTCGATGAAGGATTGGACCCGCCAAGGCAGAACCTGGGACTACGCCGAGATGTGCAGGCGGTACCCCCACAGGCCTTCCAGACTGGCTCTTCTTGAAGATCTTCGTAGAAGAAACTTCTTCGTCCTCAATGCCCCCATGGACGCAGACATTGAACCCAGCGACGAGCAACCGTCAACTTCAGCTGCTGCCGAGCAAGCCCCCATCCCGGCCAGTGGCAGCACAGAAGAAGACCGTAGAGGCGCTGAAGAGACCCCCGGCACTGATTCCAGTGAGGATGCTGGTCCAAGTGACCCAACATGGCAAAAGTAAGTTCATCACCTCACTCAACACACACAAGTTCAATCAATGATCTTTGGCTGTGAACATCTGTAAGTTCCTTTGAGCTAATTTTCTCTGTATTTTCTCAGGGACACAGCCCAGTACCAGACAACCCTGAGGGTCAAAATGCAGCAGATGGGACTTTATGAAAAGTTCCCACGTGAAGCTGCAATTTTGACGGGGTTCAAGCAGTACCTGACTACCTCTCTGCTAGTCCCAAACTGCCAACAGGAGGTAAGATCTAACCACATTTTATTTATTTATTTAACCTTTATTTAACCAGGCAAGTCATTAAGAACAAATTCTTATTTACATCTTACACTATAGTATTCTGCTCTCTGTGTTGCTCTTTGCAGCCTGTAGACTTATTAGCATCTCTATAGTGTGACAACAGGCTCATTGACGCGCGCACACACCCCCATACACACACAGACTGCAGCTCTGTAGCAATTCACACTTCTTCTCTTCCTCTTTCATCACAGGTAGACAATGTCTCCAGGATGCTCAGGTACATCCAGCCGAGCGGGAATGAGGTGAGCATGGACTTTCTCCTGAAGAGCACGGAAACCCAAGACTTCCTTAACAGGCTGAGAGTAGTGCAGATGAGTCCATCCACCATCATCAACTACATAAAGAACATGATCCGGTGTGTCCAGTATCTCAAGACACGCCTGGATTTGGCTGCAGCGGACCCGGACTTCCACAGGAAGTGTCAGGCATACATTGAGCTGCTCAACACCTTGAGGAAGCCAGTGGCAAAGGCCCTCAGCAAAGCCACATGCCAAAAAAGGTGAGTTGTTAATCTCCCTGCTCTACCTTTCCTTTAATGACTTCTCTCATGTGGATAGTACTTGGAAGGCTGCCAGGATTATGTGATACAGAAAAATCTCTAGCTCTCCTCCTCATTGGTGTTTTGTTTTATCTTATCATTCTAGGTACGACCGCTTCATTCATGGCCAGGTGACTCTCCATGACTGCCAGAGAGTCCTCCGCGAGTCAAACAAGGACATGCTGGGCATCTACGGGAGGCTCCTGCAGCACCAGCATGTGGAAGAAGAGGAGAAGACGCTGTTCCGCTACCACTGCGAAGCCATCCTGATCCTAAAACATTTCCAGAGACCCGGAGCAGTGGAGGGATTGACAGTAAGTACTTTTCCCCCTCAGTGTTTCCTCAGTTGGTACAAAGTATTGCATGTAGTCAGCAGAAAATATTGCATGTCCAGATTCAAATAGAACAGGGTTACTTTGTTCATGTCATTAATTCCCACGGTGTCCTTCATTGTTTTCCAGACGTCAGAGTGGCTCGACCAGAAGCGCGTTGATGGACGAGTCTGTGTGGGGGTCAGCCAACATAAAACGGCCACAATGCAGATTGCGACATTTGCCCTCACCGAGGAGGAGGCTGCAGTAAGTTCTCTAACAGGCTGAAAAAACTCACCATGAATAACTGTAACACCAGAATCAGAATCAGTTCCTGCTTTGCCTCGCTGGTCCATTTCTTCACTGTTTTGACCAAAGGCTCCATCAATAATTTCTCAAGTATTAACTTCATTCATATCTTATCTCCACAGATGCTGGACGAATACTACCATGGCATCCGCCATGGATGTATGCAGGACGGTGTGGATGATGAGGGCAAATTTTTCCTGTCCAAATCCGGCGGACCAATTTCCAGCGCCACCAACGACCTCAGACGTCTGCATGAACAGTAAGTATTAGCAGAATCCCATGTACTAACATGTATATATTAATATGTACTGTACAGAGAAGGTAGACAAGGATTCAATTGGTAGACTGGTTTTGTACTCTTTCTATAATATTATTCAAATAATATTATAAAAACAGGAGAAAAATTGAAACATGAACATGCTGAGACCTCGTAAAATGCAGCACATGTGCTGGATGGAGGAGGCTGTTTTCCCAGTCTCAACGATGTGAGCAGAAGGTTAGGGTTAGGGTTATTTTCTGTAAAAAAAAAAAAGAACTGAAAGAATTCAGGGTTGAGAGTGGGATTGTAATCTGAGATTTCTTCTTCATTGCAGCTACAAATTACCAAACATCACCAGCCAAGAAATCAGAAAAGTTGCAGAGACAGCGGTGAGTGCAAACTTTTCAGAGGAGCAGAAAAGTGCAGCGGCACACTACATGGCCCACTACAGGATGAGGACCCTGGAGGGTATCGTGGCCACCGCCAACCTGTTCAACAGTTTGAAACGGTATGTGTCATCATCCAAAACACACAACCTTCAACTATTCTCTCTCTCACAGCTGCTTCCAAGGTCAGTCCAGCTGTTTGTCAGTGTTTAACCATGAAATCTTCTCCATCTTGCAGTTCTTCTACTGATGAGTCAGGGGATGCGAGGAGTGGTCGGAGAGAAAAGAGAGGCAGAGACACCGCTGAACAGGACGGCAGGGACTTTACAGTGTTTATCCAGCACTTCCCGGTGACAGCGACTGGCCAGCCGCCCACTAAGAAGCAACGGACCGACGCTGGGTTTCCGACTGACAGAGTGTTTTATGACAGGTGGAGGGCTGTGCAGTATGGCAAGCGGGAGGAATACCTCTTGTGTAAGTGTAAATACTTTATTATGCAATGATTAAATTAAATGATTAACAACATTTCTATAAACAAAAGTAACGTAGAATTCACAAGTGTGGACAAGAATTTAAATTTAAATTTTCTCTCTTTGACAGCCCAATGTACAAGACACCCCCCAACTGTCCAGAAGGTCACAAAGGTCATCAGGGATGAGGGGTGGACTGCCAACCATCCCCGTCCTGAGGACATTGTGGCAAAGTGGAAACCAGCCAAGAGGGTGCAGGTTGAGAGTGATCCACGCATCATTAGGAGGGTCACAAGGCAGAGGTGGACAGGCCTGGCCATCAAGGATTTTGGTGGCGACAAAGGGAAAGGTATGTAAAAATGTCTTGTGAGCAGGAGAGCATTAATCCAACAAGCAAGCTATTAGGTTTAACAAATGTATTCTTGCCATTTCCAGCATACTTGTATATTATGTTAGTACATGAATTGTTCACTTGTTTTCCTTTGCTCTCCTGTTTTCTCTGTAAATTCACATATTCACACACTAATGTCACCTTCTTTTGACCACAGGAGTTGTTGCCACCAAATCCTTTGCCAAGGGCTCCATCATCTGTGATTATCATGGCAAGGTAATCACAGCAGCAGAGGGCAGGAAGATGATGGAGTCCATGCAGGATGAGATGGGCTACCTTTTTTTTTTCAAGACTCATGATGGTCGCGACCTTTGCATCGACGCCCAGACGTTTCCTTGCGAGTGTCACCCATCTGAAGAAACCCTTGGCAGAATGATCAACCATTCGCGGAAGAACAGCAATGTCACGCCACGCTACTGCAAGATGAACTTCCCGGAAGGAGTGAGGGATGTCATCCTGTTCCAGTCCTCCAAAGACATTTCCATCAGCGAAGAGGTCCGGTTCAACTACGGAGTGAACAGGAAGTCTTTCCGAGGAGAAGGGCTGGAACTCGAGTGGCTGGATGACTGACCAACATAGCAGCAGGTAAAGTTTGAATGCAGGCCCATTAAGATGTGTGTGTGTGTGTGTGTGTGTGTGTGTGTGTGTGTGTGTGTGTGCGTGCCAGAGTTGCCAGTGAGGGGCCCTGCAGGCCTCTCCTTTTCTTTCACTGCATCAATAAATTCATACAACTTCTCTTTATCTTTCATCACAGGTGGACAGTGTCTCCAGGATGCAGTTCTATTTAGGACTAGGTGATACAATCCCTTGTTTGCACATAACTTGAGACCTTGCTGATGTGAGTGGGAACGACGATGACACCTAAGGGTTTTCAAGTGGGCGCCCTCCTTCCTCAGCGTTTCACTGATGAGCCCACTACACCTCCAGAGGGTTCAGCGATGAGGCCTGGCATCCCAGGCTCACCCCCCTTGACATCATCTCGTTCTTGATGTTATTTCGGAGCCCAGGTGTTGTCTCTCCTCTTAATCCAGAGCCACTGGCTCGCCCTTTCAGCAGCACCGGGGAGGGCTTTGATGGCTTGACGTTGGCCCTGGCCTCGGATTCCCATGTCCTTAAGCAGCCTGGTAGTTGACATGCCTACGAAGCCTCTGCATCCAACTTCCACTGGGCGAACCATAGCTTTCCAGCCATGTTGTTCAGCGTCGGCTGCCAGCTCAGCCTACTTAAGCCTCTTACGTTCGTAGGCCTCGCCCACAGCGTCCTCCCAGGGCACTGTAAGCTCTATGATGTAGACAGTGCGAAGTGAGCTGGACCAAAGCAAGAGGTCCGGTCTGAGGTTGCTCGTGGCGATCTCAGATGGGAAGCAGAGCCTCTGTTCCAGGTCCGCCAGTAACTTCCAGTCCCGTGCCGCTCCCAACTGCCCGGCCTCTGGATGTGGGGTACAGGCCTTGGGCTGCTTCGCACCTTCACGGACAAACTCTCTTGCAGATGCAGGATGGGATGACAGAGGAGGCAGGGCGTTGATGGTTGTCCGTCTGCTCTCCAGCGTAGCTGCTAGGCACTTCAGTACCTGGTTGTGCCGCCAGGTGTAACGGCCTTGTGTAAGGCTTGTCTTGCAGCCGACAAGAATGTGCTTCAGGTTTGCTGGAGATGGACAGAGGGGGCACGTAGGGTCTTCGCCGTACCATTGGCTGAGGTTCTTGGGAGATGGCAGGACATCGTACGTGGCTCGTATAATGAAGCTGGTTCGAAATGCTTCCATGTCCCACAACTCCTTCCAAGAGAACTTTCTCTTCTCAACTCCCTCCCATCTCATCCACTGCCCTTGCTTTGCTTGAGAAATGGCCTTTGCGCACCTCGCTGCCTGTTCTTGCCGGCGCACCTCCTCGACCACAAGACCTCGTCGCTGAGATGGAGTTGCCTTGTACCAGGATGGTTTGCTCTCTCCAAGGCCGAGGCCTCCTCTCCCTTACACTCCTCTTACCTTTGGAATCTGTTTTTAGATAGCCTCATTAAGATAGCAATATTGGAAGTCAAGTGGAGACTTAGCACTCATCACCTACACTATTCACCTCTGAATATATTAATTAGCACTCATTTACAGGTTGACAACATTGTGGGGGAAGCCCCATTCACACTTGACCCTGCCTTGTTGTCATAAAAGATGTTAGAACAGCCTCCATGTGAAAAACAATCACAGGAGTGGTTTCAAAATGTTGAGACTCTGGGAGCAAACAACCTATGTGCTGAATGCAGGAGAAATTACCCGGATTTTCAACAATGTCACCATATAGTCTAAAGCAAGATCAGAACAGCTGCTCAAATTCAACACAAACTTTTACTCAGTTTCACACAAAGATTGAAATCTACACATTGTGAAACATAATTTACTATCCTTTTACCTTTGGAGTCTGTTTTTAGATAGCCTCATGATGTGAGCAGATGAATGAGTTAGCTTCTGTTAACCAGCCAGGTTGTGCTGGCATTGAATGCCTGAGCTTGTTGGAAAGAAGAGAATGTAATCTATCTACACTGTGATGTGCAACTATCACAACTGTTCAACTATCTAAGCCTTAATTTGATGTACAGAGAAAAAAAGCCTCCATGGGAAAAACTATCACAGGAGTGGTTTCAAAATGTTGAGAGTCTGGGAGCAAACAGCCTAAGTGCTGAATGCAGGAGAAATTACCCGAATATTCAACAATAGTCTAAACCAATATCAGAACAGCTGCTCAAATTCAACACAAACTTGTACTCAGTTTCACACAAAGATTGAAATCTACACATTATGAAGCATATTTTACACTCCTCTTACCTTTGGAATCTGTTTTTAGATAGCCTCATTAAGATAGCAATATTGGAAGTCAAGTGGAGACTTAGCACTCATCACCTACACTATTCACCTCTGAATATATTAATTCAGAAAAGTCTAAAGGTTCGATGAAATTCTCTTCCAAAATGGCAAAGAGGTGGTGTGTGTGTGATCAGAATTGAAAACACACTGATGCAGTGGAGTTTACCTGCAGTATTTATCCTCCATGATGATGCCAGAGGCCCATCAGCTTGATTGTGGCCTATCAAAGGTGGGAGGAGTTTGGGGCCTATCAAAGGTGGGAGGAGTTTGTGACTCATCATGTGAATGGGGCATCCCCCACAATGTTGTCAACCTGTTGATGAGTGCTAATTAATATATTCATAGCTGAATAGTTTAGGTGATGAGTGCTAAGTCTCCACTTGACTTCCAATATTGCTATCTTAATGAGGCTATCTAAAAACAGATTCAAAAGGTAAGAGGAGTGTAAATTATGTTTCACAATGTGTAGATTTCAATCTTTGTGTGAAACTGAGTAAAAGTTTGTGTTGAATTTGAGCAGCTGTTCTGATATTGGTTTAGACTATATGGTGACAATGTTGAGAAGCCGGGTAATTTCTCCTGCATTCAACACATATGTTGTTTGCTACCGGACTCTCAACATTTTCTCTAAAAATAACCTTAATCATATTCTACCTTTTCATGTTGAAAACTGGTATTATCAATGAATTGCTAATGAATAAAATCAAAGAATGATCAATAAAAGCCAGAAAAATTTGAAAGTAAACAACATTGTTATGTGTGTATTGGTCCTGTATTGGACTTGTGCATTTACTAGTGTAAAAATACAGAGACACTTAAGTTAAGACTGTGTTGCTGTGTTACTAGACCACTGTACAAAGGTAAGAGGGGGGTAAACACTGGAAATGATCCAAAAAGAAAGAAAGTGATATGAATGATCAAAAAAGAAAGAAAGTGATATGACCAGATTGTTGGAAATCCAGGTAATTTCTCCTGCAGTATTTATGGGAACATTTTTGACATTTGGGTTGACAAATGGGAACATTTTTGACATTTGGGTTGACAAATGGGAACATTTTTGACATTTGGGTTGACAAACGGGAACATTTTTGACATTTGGTTTGACATTTGGGAACCCTGACCACCCATTCAAAAGTTTGCCAAATGTCAAAATAGCCCTTATATTTTGACATTTGGCATACTTTTGAATGGGTGGTCAGGGTTCCCGTTTGTCAACCCAAATGTCAAAAATGTTCCCGTTTGTCAACCCAAATGTCAAAAATGTTCTCGTTTGTCAACCCAAATGTCAAAAATGTTCCCATTTGTCACTGTCACATTTGGGAACATTTTTGACATTTGGGTTGACATTTGGGAACATTTTTGACATTTGGGTTGACATTTGGGAACATTTTTGACATTTGGGAACATTTTTGACATTTGGGTTGACATTTGGGAACATTTTTGACATTTGGGTTGACAAATGTTTGTCAACCCAAATGTCAAAAATGTTCCCATTTGTCACTGTGACATTTGGGAACATTTTTGACATTTGGGTTTGGATGACACGCTATCGTGAAGCGTTCCTGATTTATGCCTCATTTTGCCGTTAAAATCATCTTTTTAGCTTCAAAAATGGTTGAGATATGACTTTTTAAAGTTTTTCCATGTTGTTTTGGGTTGTTGAGGAAATAGCGCCCTTACAGGCCTTATTAGACCTGCTAAGGACAGAAAATGTCTCTTCCAGAAAGCCCCATCCCTCTGGATTTAACTGTTTATTAGCATTATTGTTATTTTCAAGGGAATGCAGCAAGAATCTTGGCCAAAATGCCGAATTTTCGAGTGTCAGTCAACTGACTAACCTCTTTCCTTTACATTCAGTTTACCTGACCTTACCTTTTAACCCTTTTTCCTTTTATAAATTCTTTCCTGTATGCATGTGTATGAGAGACACACAGAGAGCTGTAAGCTCCCTTGCTGCAGAGATCCTAGTGCAGCCCATGGGGGATGGGGGGAAATTTGCATGTGTATGAGAGACACACAGAGAGCTGTAAGCTCCCTTGCTCCTACAGCAGTGCCAAGGGAGACACACACCACTGAGAAGAGTACTGAGATGCTGTTTCTACAAGTGTGAGGGTTATCAGATAATTCACAAATATTTACACAGTGTAAGTCATACAACTGTATGTATACTGCATACTATATAATTGTGACGTGCCCCTGGTACTCACTGTTACCATGCTGACTACAAATATTCCTTTAACATACAATATTCTAACTTTCCTTTACCTTCAGTTTAGTGTAGTACACCACCTTTTCTTTTATTGTAGTAATGTTGACAGTAGAAACACTAAATAAACACCACCAGTGATATCTATAACTTTCCTTCATGGGTTATAATATAGATCAAAATAACTCGTACGGCCACAACAAAGAAAACATTTGGCTCAACCTTGTGACCAGCAACATATAAAGAGGACGCCATACCCGAGGATTACTTTTAAAGCAAGATGATTTTATTTACAAAACAAGATGAACAGAGGTAAACCTAAGCATTTAACTACTATGTACAAATATACAGATATAGACATATAATAAAAAAAAAACAGTATATGTATACATATGTAAAGAACACTAGGACAATAGTGCAATGGTGCAGAGTGCAGATAATGATGATGGGGGAGGAGGAGCAGGAGGAAATCCCTGGTCTGGGCCTTTCACTCCATTTTTCTCAGCTTCTGTGCTGAGTTGATTCTGCATCCTGGAGACTGTCCACCTGTGATGAAAGATAAAGAGAAGTTGTATGAATTTATTGATGCAGTGAAAGAAAAGGAGAGGCCTGCAGGGCCCCTCACTGGCAACTCTGGCGCGCACACACACACACACACACACACACATCTTAATAGGCCTGCATTCAAACTTTACCTGCTGCTATGTTGGTCAGTCATCCAGCCACTCGAGTTCCAGCCCTTCTCCTCGGAAAGACTTCCTGTTCACTCCATAGTCGAAGCGGAGCTCTTCGCTTATGGAAATGTCTTTGGTGGCCTGGAACAGGATGACATCCCTCACTCCTTCCGGGAAGTTCATCTTGCAGTACCGTGGCGTGACACTGCTGTTCTTCCGCGAATGGTTCATCATTCTGCCAAGGGTTTCGACAGATGGGTGACACTCGCAAGGAAACGTCTGGGCATCGATGCAGAGGTCGCGACCATCATGGCTCTTGAAGAAAAAAAGGTAGCCCATCTCATCCTGCATGGACTCCATCATCGTCCTGCCCTCTGCTGCTGTGATTACCTTGCCATGATAATCACAGATGATGGAGCCCTTGGCGAAGGATTTGGTGGCAACAACTCCTGTGGTCAAAAGAAGGTGACATTAGTATGTGAATATGTGAATTTACAGAGAAAACAGGAGAGCAAAGGAAAACAAGACATTTTTACATACCTTTCCCTTTGTTGCCACCGAAATCCTTGATGGCCAGGCCTGTCCACCTCTGCCTTGTGACACTCCTGATGATGCGTGGATCACTCTCACACTGCACCCTGTTGGCTGGCTTCCACTTGGCCACAATGTCCTCAGGACGGGGATGGTTGGCAGTCCACCCCTCGGCCCTGATGACCTTTGCGACCTTCTGGACAGTTGGGGGGCGTCTTGTACATTGGGCTGTCAAAGAGAGAAAATTGAAATTTAAATTCTTGTCCACACTTGTGAATTCTACGTTACTTTTGTTTATAGAAATGTTGTTGATCATTTAATTGAATCATTGCATAATAAAGTATTTACACTTACACAAGAGGTATTCCTCCCGCTTGCCATACTGCGCAGCCCTCCACCGATCATACAACACTCTGTCTATCGAAAAGCCAGCCTCGGTCCGCTGCTTCTTAGTGGGAGGCCGGCCAATCGCTGTCACCGGGAAGTGCTGGATGAACGTGGCAAAGTCCCTGCCGTCCTGTTCAGCGGTGTCTCTGCCTCTCTTCTGTCCCCGACCACGCCTCTCATCCCCTGACTCATCAGTAGAAGAACTGCAAGATGGAGAAGATTTCATGGTTAAACACTGACAAACAGCTGGACTGACCTTGGAAGAAGCTGTGAGAGAGAGAATAGTTGAAGGTTGTGTGTTCTGGATGATGACACATACCCTTCCAAACTGTTGAACAGGTTGGCGGTGGCCACGATACCCTCCAGGGTCCTCATCCTGTAGTGGGCATTGGCCACCGCTGTAGAGTGGGCCATGTAGTGTGCCGCTGCACTTTTCTGCTCCTCGGAAAAGTTCGCACTCACTGCTGTCTCTGCAACTTTTCTGACTTCTTGGCTCGTGATGTTTGGGATTTTGTAGCTGCAATGAAGAAGAAATCTCAGATTACAATCATATTATATTACAATAATACACATTCACACTTGACCCTGCCTTGTTGTCATAAAAGATGTTAGAACAGCCTCCATGTGAAAAACAATCACAGGAGTGGTTTCAAAATGTTGAGACTCTGGGAGCAAACAACCTATGTGCTGAATGCAGGAGAAATTACCCGGATTTTCAACAATGTCACCATATAGTCTAAAGCAATATCAGAACAGCTGCTCAAATTCAACACAAACTTTTACTCAGTTTCACACAAAGATTGAAATCTACACATTGTGAAACATAATTTACTCTCCTTTTACCTTTGGAGTCTGTTTTTAGATAGCCTCATGATGTGAGCAGATGAATGAGTTAGCTTCTGTTAACCAGCCAGGTTGTGCTGGCATTGAATGCCTGAGCTTGTTGGAAAGAAGAGAATGTAATCTATCTACACTGTGATGTGCAACTATCACAACTGTTCAACTATCTAAGCCTTAATTTGATGTACAGAGAAAAAAAGCCTCCATGGGAAAAACTATCACAGGAGTGGTTTCAAAATGTTGAGAGTCTGGGAGCAAACAGCCTAAGTGCTGAATGCAGGAGAAATTACCCGAATATTCAACAATAGTCTAAACCAATATCAGAACAGCTGCTCAAATTCAACACAAACTTGTACTCAGTTTCACACAAAGATTGAAATCTACACATTATGAAGCATATTTTACACTCCTCTTACCTTTGGAATCTGTTTTTAGATAGCCTCATTAAGATAGCAATATTGGAAGTCAAGTGGAGACTTAGCACTCATCACCTACACTATTCACCTCTGAATATATTAATTAGCACTCATTTACAGGTTGACAACATTGTGGGGGAAGCCCCATTCACACTTGACCCTGCCTTGTTGTCATAAAAGATGTTAGAACAGCCTCCATGTGAAAAACAATCACAGGAGTGGTTTCAAAATGTTGAGACTCTGGGAGCAAACAACCTATGTGCTGAATGCAGGAGAAATTACCCGGATTTTCAACAATGTCACCATATAGTCTAAAGCAATATCAGAACAGCTGCTCAAATTCAACACAAACTTTTACTCAGTTTCACACAAAGATTGAAATCTACACATTGTGAAACATAATTTACTATCCTTTTACCTTTGGAGTCTGTTTTTAGATAGCCTCATGATGTGAGCAGATGAATGAGTTAGCTTCTGTTAACCAGCCAGGTTGTGCTGGCATTGAATGCCTGAGCTTGTTGGAAAGAAGAGAATGTAATCTATCTACACTGTGATGTGCAACTATCACAACTGTTCAACTATCTAAGCCTTAATTTGATGTACAGAGAAAAAAAGCCTCCATGGGAAAAACTATCACAGGAGTGGTTTCAAAATGTTGAGAGTCTGGGAGCAAACAGCCTAAGTGCTGAATGCAGGAGAAATTACCCAAATATTCAACAATAGTCTAAACCAATATCAGAACAGCTGCTCAAATTCAACACAAACTTGTACTCAGTTTCACACAAAGATTGAAATCTACACATTATGAAGCATATTTTACACTCCTCTTACCTTTGGAATCTGTTTTTAGATAGCCTCATTAAGATAGCAATATTGGAAGTCAAGTGGAGACTTAGCACTCATCACCTACACTATTCACCTCTGAATATATTAATTAGCACTCATTTACAGGTTGACAACATTGTGGGGGAAGCCCCATTCACACTTGACCCTGCCTTGTTGTCATAAAAGATGTTAGAACAGCCTCCATGTGAAAAACAATCACAGGAGTGGTTTCAAAATGTTGAGACTCTGGGAGCAAACAACCTATGTGCTGAATGCAGGAGAAATTACCCGGATTTTCAACAATGTCACCATATAGTCTAAAGCAATATCAGAACAGCTGCTCAAATTCAACACAAACTTTTACTCAGTTTCACACAAAGATTGAAATCTACACATTGTGAAACATAATTTACTATCCTTTTACCTTTGGAGTCTGTTTTTAGATAGCCTCATGATGTGAGCAGATGAATGAGTTAGCTTCTGTTAACCAGCCAGGTTGTGCTGGCATTGAATGCCTGAGCTTGTTGGAAAGAAGAGAATGTAATCTATCTACACTGTGATGTGCAACTATCACAACTGTTCAACTATCTAAGCCTTAATTTGATGTACAGAGAAAAAAAGCCTCCATGGGAAAAACTATCACAGGAGTGGTTTCAAAATGTTGAGAGTCTGGGAGCAAACAGCCTAAGTGCTGAATGCAGGAGAAATTACCCGAATATTCAACAATAGTCTAAACCAATATCAGAACAGCTGCTCAAATTCAACACAAACTTGTACTCAGTTTCACACAAAGATTGAAATCTACACATTATGAAGCATATTTTACACTCCTCTTACCTTTGGAATCTGTTTTTAGATAGCCTCATTAAGATAGCAATATTGGAAGTCAAGTGGAGACTTAGCACTCATCACCTACACTATTCACCTCTGAATATATTAATTAGCACTCATTTACAGGTTGACAACATTGTGGGGGAAGCCCCATTCACACTTGACCCTGCCTTGTTGTCATAAAAGATGTTAGAACAGCCTCCATGTGAAAAACAATCACAGGAGTGGTTTCAAAATGTTGAGACTCTGGGAGCAAACAACCTATGTGCTGAATGCAGGAGAAATTACCCGGATTTTCAACAATGTGATAGGTTGACAAAATTGTGGGGGAAGCCCCATTCACACTTGACCCTGCCTTGTTTTCATAAAAGATGTTAGAACAGTCGCACACCAGCTCAGATGAAATTAGTTGCCCAAACCTGACCCACTCTGCAGAACACACACCCAGAAAGCCCAGTCCCAAGAGACAAACGTGAGGATGAGAAAGAGCCGAAGATGTATTTCCCCTTTTACGTGGGAAACCTCAGTGTTGGCCGATTTGGAAGAGGAACTACACAGCAACAGAAACATATCAACTCTCCTGAAGACGGGGGGGACGCTGTTGAAGCACTGAATAGAAACACTTAATGACTTTAAAGGGAATGACCAAGCCACAATAAATCTCCTTTTTGTGGGATCTGCCGTCTCCTCTCCCTAATTCCAGTGCCTCATATCTGCACTAACACTGAATGTTCCTAGGCTCCAGCCCTCTCCAATTAGGTCACACCTAAATTTGGAACATCACCTACACTATTCACCTCTGAATATATTAATTAGCACTCATTTACAGGTTGACAACATTGTGGGGGAAGCCCCATTCACATGATGAGTCACAAACTCCTCCCACCTTTGATAGGCCACAATCAAGCTAATGGGCCTATGGCATCATCATGGAGGATAAATACTGCAGGTAAACTCCACTGCATCAGTGTGTTTTCAATTCTGATCACACACACCACCTCTTTGCCATTTTGGAAGAGAATTTCATCGAACCTGTAGACTTCTGAAGAAAACTCTTTTTTGAAGTTTCTTGCTTTTTTAAAAGGATTTTTTTCGCCTGCTATTTCTATTTCTATTCTTTTTTGGTTTATTTTCTTGCTTTCTCTCTTCCCAAGAGCTTTGTTTTTTTTTTTCTTCTTTTTGTGAAAAAGACTTTTCTGAGGACAATGGCAGGACAGGCTGCAAAGTAAGTACCAATTTGTTTTCACTAGTTGAATTGTATTTTGCTTGAAACATGCAAATGTGGCTGCCAGTGCAGTAAGTGATATTCACTTGAAAAGATTTCTTAAAATAAGTCAGGGGTGGTTTCACTGACTGTCTACTTTCTCTCTTTCTCTCTCACAGCTCGGATCGCCGCATCATCCACTGCCTGCTGTGCGAGAAACCCCAGGAAGTACTGTCTGCCCACCTGGCCAGGGTCTGCATGAAGCGCAACACAGTTGTGGAGAGGCAGGCAGAGCTGCAGAGGGCCAAGAAGTCGATGAAGGATTGGACCCGCCAAGGCAGAACCTGGGACTACGCCGAGATGTGCAGGCGGTACCCCCACAGGCCTTCCAGACTGGCTCTTCTTGAAGATCTTCGTAGAAGAAACTTCTTCGTCCTCAATGCCCCCATGGACGCAGACATTGAACCCAGCGACGAGCAACCGTCAACTTCAGCTGCTGCCGAGCAAGCCCCCATCCCGGCCAGTGGCAGCACAGAAGAAGACCGTAGAGGCGCTGAAGAGACCCCCGGCACTGATTCCAGTGAGGATGCTGGTCCAAGTGACCCAACATGGCAAAAGTAAGTTCATCACCTCACTCAACACACACAAGTTCAATCAATGATCTTTGGCTGTGAACATCTGTAAGTTCCTTTGAGCTAATTTTCTCTGTATTTTCTCAGGGACACAGCCCAGTACCAGACAACCCTGAGGGTCAAAATGCAGCAGATGGGACTTTATGAAAAGTTCCCACGTGAAGCTGCAATTTTGACGGGGTTCAAGCAGTACCTGACTACCTCTCTGCTAGTCCCAAACTGCCAACAGGAGGTAAGATCTAACCACATTTTATTTATTTATTTAACCTTTATTTAACCAGGCAAGTCATTAAGAACAAATTCTTATTTACATCTTACACTATAGTATTCTGCTCTCTGTGTTGCTCTTTGCAGCCTGTAGACTTATTAGCATCTCTATAGTGTGACAACAGGCTCATTGACGCGCGCACACACCCCCATACACACACAGACTGCAGCTCTGTAGCAATTCACACTTCTTCTCTTCCTCTTTCATCACAGGTAGACAATGTCTCCAGGATGCTCAGGTACATCCAGCCGAGCGGGAATGAGGTGAGCATGGACTTTCTCCTGAAGAGCACGGAAACCCAAGACTTCCTTAACAGGCTGAGAGTAGTGCAGATGAGTCCATCCACCATCATCAACTACATAAAGAACATGATCCGGTGTGTCCAGTATCTCAAGACACGCCTGGATTTGGCTGCAGCGGACCCGGACTTCCACAGGAAGTGTCAGGCATACATTGAGCTGCTCAACACCTTGAGGAAGCCAGTGGCAAAGGCCCTCAGCAAAGCCACATGCCAAAAAAGGTGAGTTGTTAATCTCCCTGCTCTACCTTTCCTTTAATGACTTCTCTCATGTGGATAGTACTTGGAAGGCTGCCAGGATTATGTGATACAGAAAAATCTCTAGCTCTCCTCCTCATTGGTGTTTTGTTTTATCTTATCATTCTAGGTACGACCGCTTCATTCATGGCCAGGTGACTCTCCATGACTGCCAGAGAGTCCTCCGCGAGTCAAACAAGGACATGCTGGGCATCTACGGGAGGCTCCTGCAGCACCAGCATGTGGAAGAAGAGGAGAAGACGCTGTTCCGCTACCACTGCGAAGCCATCCTGATCCTAAAACATTTCCAGAGACCCGGAGCAGTGGAGGGATTGACAGTAAGTACTTTTCCCCCTCAGTGTTTCCTCAGTTGGTACAAAGTATTGCATGTAGTCAGCAGAAAATATTGCATGTCCAGATTCAAATAGAACAGGGTTACTTTGTTCATGTCATTAATTCCCACGGTGTCCTTCATTGTTTTCCAGACGTCAGAGTGGCTCGACCAGAAGCGCGTTGATGGACGAGTCTGTGTGGGGGTCAGCCAACATAAAACGGCCACAATGCAGATTGCGACATTTGCCCTCACCGAGGAGGAGGCTGCAGTAAGTTCTCTAACAGGCTGAAAAAACTCACCATGAATAACTGTAACACCAGAATCAGAATCAGTTCCTGCTTTGCCTCGCTGGTCCATTTCTTCACTGTTTTGACCAAAGGCTCCATCAATAATTTCTCAAGTATTAACTTCATTCATATCTTATCTCCACAGATGCTGGACGAATACTACCATGGCATCCGCCATGGATGTATGCAGGACGGTGTGGATGATGAGGGCAAATTTTTCCTGTCCAAATCCGGCGGACCAATTTCCAGCGCCACCAACGACCTCAGACGTCTGCATGAACAGTAAGTATTAGCAGAATCCCATGTACTAACATGTATATATTAATATGTACTGTACAGAGAAGGTAGACAAGGATTCAATTGGTAGACTGGTTTTGTACTCTTTCTATAATATTATTCAAATAATATTATAAAAACAGGAGAAAAATTGAAACATGAACATGCTGAGACCTCGTAAAATGCAGCACATGTGCTGGATGGAGGAGGCTGTTTTCCCAGTCTCAACGATGTGAGCAGAAGGTTAGGGTTAGGGCTATTTTCTGTAAAAAAAAAAAAGAACTGAAAGAATTCAGGGTTGAGAGTGGGATTGTAATCTGAGATTTCTTCTTCATTGCAGCTACAAATTACCAAACATCACCAGCCAAGAAATCAGAAAAGTTGCAGAGACAGCGGTGAGTGCAAACTTTTCAGAGGAGCAGAAAAGTGCAGCGGCACACTACATGGCCCACTACAGGATGAGGACCCTGGAGGGTATCGTGGCCACCGCCAACCTGTTCAACAGTTTGAAACGGTATGTGTCATCATCCAAAACACACAACCTTCAACTATTCTCTCTCTCACAGCTGCTTCCAAGGTCAGTCCAGCTGTTTGTCAGTGTTTAACCATGAAATCTTCTCCATCTTGCAGTTCTTCTACTGATGAGTCAGGGGATGCGAGGAGTGGTCGGAGAGAAAAGAGAGGCAGAGACACCGCTGAACAGGACGGCAGGGACTTTACAGTGTTTATCCAGCACTTCCCGGTGACAGCGACTGGCCAGCCGCCCACTAAGAAGCAACGGACCGACGCTGGGTTTCCGACTGACAGAGTGTTTTATGACAGGTGGAGGGCTGTGCAGTATGGCAAGCGGGAGGAATACCTCTTGTGTAAGTGTAAATACTTTATTATGCAATGATTAAATTAAATGATTAACAACATTTCTATAAACAAAAGTAACGTAGAATTCACAAGTGTGGACAAGAATTTAAATTTAAATTTTCTCTCTTTGACAGCCCAATGTACAAGACACCCCCCAACTGTCCAGAAGGTCACAAAGGTCATCAGGGATGAGGGGTGGACTGCCAACCATCCCCGTCCTGAGGACATTGTGGCAAAGTGGAAACCAGCCAAGAGGGTGCAGGTTGAGAGTGATCCACGCATCATTAGGAGGGTCACAAGGCAGAGGTGGACAGGCCTGGCCATCAAGGATTTTGGTGGCGACAAAGGGAAAGGTATGTAAAAATGTCTTGTGAGCAGGAGAGCATTAATCCAACAAGCAAGCTATTAGGTTTAACAAATGTATTCTTGCCATTTCCAGCATACTTGTATATTATGTTAGTACATGAATTGTTCACTTGTTTTCCTTTGCTCTCCTGTTTTCTCTGTAAATTCACATATTCACACACTAATGTCACCTTCTTTTGACCACAGGAGTTGTTGCCACCAAATCCTTTGCCAAGGGCTCCATCATCTGTGATTATCATGGCAAGGTAATCACAGCAGCAGAGGGCAGGAAGATGATGGAGTCCATGCAGGATGAGATGGGCTACCTTTTTTTTTTCAAGACTCATGATGGTCGCGACCTTTGCATCGACGCCCAGACGTTTCCTTGCGAGTGTCACCCATCTGAAGAAACCCTTGGCAGAATGATCAACCATTCGCGGAAGAACAGCAATGTCACGCCACGCTACTGCAAGATGAACTTCCCGGAAGGAGTGAGGGATGTCATCCTGTTCCAGGCCTCCAAAGACATTTCCATCAGCGAAGAGGTCCGGTTCAACTACGGAGTGAACAGGAAGTCTTTCCGAGGAGAAGGGCTGGAACTCGAGTGGCTGGATGACTGACCAACATAGCAGCAGGTAAAGTTTGAATGCAGGCCCATTAAGATGTGTGTGTGTGTGTGTGTGTGTGTGTGTGTGTGCCAGAGTTGCCAGTGAGGGGCCCTGCAGGCCTCTCCTTTTCTTTCACTGCATCAATAAATTCATACTACTTCTCTTTATCTTTCATCACAGGTGGACAGTGTCTCCAGGATGCAGTTCTATTTAGGACTAGGTGATACAATCCCTTGTTTGCACATAACTTGAGACCTTGCTGATGTGAGTGGGAACGACGATGACACCTAAGGGTTTTCAAGTGGGCGCCCTCCTTCCTCAGCGTTTCACTGATGAGCCCACTACACCTCCAGAGGGTTCAGCGATGAGGCCTGGCATCCCAGGCTCACCCCCCTTGACATCATCTCGTTCTTGATGTTATTTCGGAGCCCAGGTGTTGTCTCTCCTCTTAATCCAGAGCCACTGGCTCGCCCTTTCAGCAGCACCGGGGAGGGCTTTGATGGCTTGACGTTGGCCCTGGCCTCGGATTCCCATGTCCTTAAGCAGCCTGGTAGTTGACATGCCTACGAAGCCTCTGCATCCAACTTCCACTGGGCGAACCATAGCTTTCCAGCCATGTTGTTCAGCGTCGGCTGCCAGCTCAGCCTACTTAAGCCTCTTACGTTCGTAGGCCTCGCCCACAGCGTCCTCCCAGGGCACTGTAAGCTCTATGATGTAGACAGTGCGAAGTGAGCTGGACCAAAGCAAGAGGTCCGGTCTGAGGTTGCTCGTGGCGATCTCAGATGGGAAGCAGAGCCTCTGTTCCAGGTCCGCCAGTAACTTCCAGTCCCGTGCCGCTCCCAACTGCCCGGCCTCTGGATGTGGGGTACAGGCCTTGGGCTGCTTCGCACCTTCACGGACAAACTCTCTTGCAGATGCAGGATGGGATGACAGAGGAGGCAGGGCGTTGATGGTTGTCCGTCTGCTCTCCAGCGTAGCTGCTAGGCACTTCAGTACCTGGTTGTGCCGCCAGGTGTAACGGCCTTGTGTAAGGCTTGTCTTGCAGCCGACAAGAATGTGCTTCAGGTTTGCTGGAGATGGACAGAGGGGGCACGTAGGGTCTTCGCCGTACCATTGGCTGAGGTTCTTGGGAGATGGCAGGACATCGTACGTGGCTCGTATAATGAAGCTGGTTCGAAATGCTTCCATGTCCCACAACTCCTTCCAAGAGAACTTTCTCTTCTCAACTCCCTCCCATCTCATCCACTGCCCTTGCTTTGCTTGAGAAATGGCCTTTGCGCACCTCGCTGCCTGTTCTTGCCGGCGCACCTCCTCGACCACAAGACCTCGTCGCTGAGATGGAGTTGCCTTGTACCAGGATGGTTTGCTCTCTCCAAGGCCGAGGCCTCCTCTCCCTTACACTCCTCTTACCTTTGGAATCTGTTTTTAGATAGCCTCATTAAGATAGCAATATTGGAAGTCAAGTGGAGACTTAGCACTCATCACCTACACTATTCACCTCTGAATATATTAATTAGCACTCATTTACAGGTTGACAACATTGTGGGGGAAGCCCCATTCACACTTGACCCTGCCTTGTTGTCATAAAAGATGTTAGAACAGCCTCCATGTGAAAAACAATCACAGGAGTGGTTTCAAAATGTTGAGACTCTGGGAGCAAACAACCTATGTGCTGAATGCAGGAGAAATTACCCGGATTTTCAACAATGTCACCATATAGTCTAAAGCAATATCAGAACAGCTGCTCAAATTCAACACAAACTTTTACTCAGTTTCACACAAAGATTGAAATCTACACATTGTGAAACATAATTTACTATCCTTTTACCTTTGGAGTCTGTTTTTAGATAGCCTCATGATGTGAGCAGATGAATGAGTTAGCTTCTGTTAACCAGCCAGGTTGTGCTGGCATTGAATGCCTGAGCTTGTTGGAAAGAAGAGAATGTAATCTATCTACACTGTGATGTGCAACTATCACAACTGTTCAACTATCTAAGCCTTAATTTGATGTACAGAGAAAAAAAGCCTCCATGGGAAAAACTATCACAGGAGTGGTTTCAAAATGTTGAGAGTCTGGGAGCAAACAGCCTAAGTGCTGAATGCAGGAGAAATTACCCGAATATTCAACAATAGTCTAAAGCAATATCAGAACAGCTGCTCAAATTCAACACAAACTTGTACTCAGTTTCACACAAAGATTGAAATCTACACATTATGAAGCATATTTTACACTCCTCTTACCTTTGGAATCTGTTTTTAGATAGCCTCATTAAGATAGCAATATTGGAAGTCAAGTGGAGACTTAGCACTCATCACCTACACTATTCACCTCTGAATATATTAATTAGCACTTATTTACAGGTTGACAACATTGTGGGGGAAGCCCCATTCACACTTGACCCTGCCTTGTTGTCATAAAAGATGTTAGAACAGCCTCCATGTGAAAAACAATCACAGGAGTGGTTTCAAAATGTTGAGACTCTGGGAGCAAACAACCTATGTGCTGAATGCAGGAGAAATTACCCGGATTTTCAACAATGTCACCATATAGTCTAAAGCAATATCAGAACAGCTGCTCAAATTCAACACAAACTTTTACTCAGTTTCACACAAAGATTGAAATCTACACATTGTGAAACATAATTTACTCTCCTTTTACCTTTGGAGTCTGTTTTTAGATAGCCTCATGATGTGAGCAGATGAATGAGTTAGCTTCTGTTAACCAGCCAGGTTGTGCTGGCATTGAATGCCTGAGCTTGTTGGAAAGAAGAGAATGTAATCTATCTACACTGTGATGTGCAACTATCACAACTGTTCAACTATCTAAGCCTTAATTTGATGTACAGAGAAAAAAAGCCTCCATGGGAAAAACTATCACAGGAGTGGTTTCAAAATGTTGAGAGTCTGGGAGCAAACAGCCTAAGTGCTGAATGCAGGAGAAATTACCCGAATATTCAACAATAGTCTAAACCAATATCAGAACAGCTGCTCAAATTCAACACAAACTTGTACTCAGTTTCACACAAAGATTGAAATCTACACATTATGAAGCATATTTTACACTCCTCTTACCTTTGGAATCTGTTTTTAGATAGCCTCATTAAGATAGCAATATTGGAAGTCAAGTGGAGACTTAGCACTCATCACCTACACTATTCACCTCTGAATATATTAATTAGCACTCATTTACAGGTTGACAACATTGTGGGGGAAGCCCCATTCACACTTGACCCTGCCTTGTTGTCATAAAAGATGTTAGAACAGCCTCCATGTGAAAAACAATCACAGGAGTGGTTTCAAAATGTTGAGACTCTGGGAGCAAACAACCTATGTGCTGAATGCAGGAGAAATTACCCGGATTTTCAACAATGTGATAGGTTGACAAAATTGTGGGGGAAGCCCCATTCACACTTGACCCTGCCTTGTTTTCATAAAAGATGTTAGAACAGTCGCACACCAGCTCAGATGAAATTAGTTGCCCAAACCTGACCCACTCTGCAGAACACACACCCAGAAAGCCCAGTCCCATGAGACAAACGTGAGGATGAGAAAGAGCCGAAGATGTATTTCCCCTTTTACGTGGGAAACCTCAGTGTTGGCCGATTTGGAAGAGGAACTACACAGCAACAGAAACATATCAACTCTCCTGAAGACGGGGGGGACGCTGTTGAAGCACTGAATAGAAACACTTAATGACTTTAAAGGGAATGACCAAGCCACAATAAATCTCCTTTTTGTGGGATCTGCCGTCTCCTCTCCCTAATTCCAGTGCCTCATATCTGCACTAACACTGAATGTTCCTAGGCTCCAGCCCTCTCCAATTAGGTCACACCTAAATTTGGAACATCACCTACACTATTCACCTCTGAATATATTAATTAGCACTCATTTACAGGTTGACAACATTGTGGGGGAAGCCCCATTCACATGATGAGTCACAAACTCCTCCCACCTTTGATAGGCCACAATCAAGCTAATGGGCCTATGGCATCATCATGGAGGATAAATACTGCAGGTAAACTCCACTGCATCAGTGTGTTTTCAATTCTGATCACACACACCACCTCTTTGCCATTTTGGAAGAGAATTTCATCGAACCTGTAGACTTCTGAAGAAAACTCTTTTTTGAAGTTTCTTGCTTTTTTAAAAGGATTTTTTTCGCCTGCTATTTCTATTTCTATTCTTTTTTGGTTTATTTTCTTGCTTTCTCTCTTCCCAAGAGCTTTGTTTTTTTTTTTCTTCTTTTTGTGAAAAAGACTTTTCTGAGGACAATGGCAGGACAGGCTGCAAAGTAAGTACCAATTTGTTTTCACTAGTTGAATTGTATTTTGCTTGAAACATGCAAATGTGGCTGCCAGTGCAGTAAGTGATATTCACTTGAAAAGATTTCTTAAAATAAGTCAGGGGTGGTTTCACTGACTGTCTACTTTCTCTCTTTCTCTCTCACAGCTCGGATCGCCGCATCATCCACTGCCTGCTGTGCGAGAAACCCCAGGAAGTACTGTCTGCCCACCTGGCCAGGGTCTGCATGAAGCGCAACACAGTTGTGGAGAGGCAGGCAGAGCTGCAGAGGGCCAAGAAGTCGATGAAGGATTGGACCCGCCAAGGCAGAACCTGGGACTACGCCGAGATGTGCAGGCGGTACCCCCACAGGCCTTCCAGACTGGCTCTTCTTGAAGATCTTCGTAGAAGAAACTTCTTCGTCCTCAATGCCCCCATGGACGCAGACATTGAACCCAGCGACGAGCAACCGTCAACTTCAGCTGCTGCCGAGCAAGCCCCCATCCCGGCCAGTGGCAGCACAGAAGAAGACCGTAGAGGCGCTGAAGAGACCCCCGGCACTGATTCCAGTGAGGATGCTGGTCCAAGTGACCCAACATGGCAAAAGTAAGTTCATCACCTCACTCAACACACACAAGTTCAATCAATGATCTTTGGCTGTGAACATCTGTAAGTTCCTTTGAGCTAATTTTCTCTGTATTTTCTCAGGGACACAGCCCAGTACCAGACAACCCTGAGGGTCAAAATGCAGCAGATGGGACTTTATGAAAAGTTCCCACGTGAAGCTGCAATTTTGACGGGGTTCAAGCAGTACCTGACTACCTCTCTGCTAGTCCCAAACTGCCAACAGGAGGTAAGATCTAACCACATTTTATTTATTTATTTAACCTTTATTTAACCAGGCAAGTCATTAAGAACAAATTCTTATTTACATCTTACACTATAGTATTCTGCTCTCTGTGTTGCTCTTTGCAGCCTGTAGACTTATTAGCATCTCTATAGTGTGACAACAGGCTCATTGACGCGCGCACACACCCCCATACACACACAGACTGCAGCTCTGTAGCAATTCACACTTCTTCTCTTCCTCTTTCATCACAGGTAGACAATGTCTCCAGGATGCTCAGGTACATCCAGCCGAGCGGGAATGAGGTGAGCATGGACTTTCTCCTGAAGAGCACGGAAACCCAAGACTTCCTTAACAGGCTGAGAGTAGTGCAGATGAGTCCATCCACCATCATCAACTACATAAAGAACATGATCCGGTGTGTCCAGTATCTCAAGACACGCCTGGATTTGGCTGCAGCGGACCCGGACTTCCACAGGAAGTGTCAGGCATACATTGAGCTGCTCAACACCTTGAGGAAGCCAGTGGCAAAGGCCCTCAGCAAAGCCACATGCCAAAAAAGGTGAGTTGTTAATCTCCCTGCTCTACCTTTCCTTTAATGACTTCTCTCATGTGGATAGTACTTGGAAGGCTGCCAGGATTATGTGATACAGAAAAATCTCTAGCTCTCCTCCTCATTGGTGTTTTGTTTTATCTTATCATTCTAGGTACGACCGCTTCATTCATGGCCAGGTGACTCTCCATGACTGCCAGAGAGTCCTCCGCGAGTCAAACAAGGACATGCTGGGCATCTACGGGAGGCTCCTGCAGCACCAGCATGTGGAAGAAGAGGAGAAGACGCTGTTCCGCTACCACTGCGAAGCCATCCTGATCCTAAAACATTTCCAGAGACCCGGAGCAGTGGAGGGATTGACAGTAAGTACTTTTCCCCCTCAGTGTTTCCTCAGTTGGTACAAAGTATTGCATGTAGTCAGCAGAAAATATTGCATGTCCAGATTCAAATAGAACAGGGTTACTTTGTTCATGTCATTAATTCCCACGGTGTCCTTCATTGTTTTCCAGACGTCAGAGTGGCTCGACCAGAAGCGCGTTGATGGACGAGTCTGTGTGGGGGTCAGCCAACATAAAACGGCCACAATGCAGATTGCGACATTTGCCCTCACCGAGGAGGAGGCTGCAGTAAGTTCTCTAACAGGCTGAAAAAACTCACCATGAATAACTGTAACACCAGAATCAGAATCAGTTCCTGCTTTGCCTCGCTGGTCCATTTCTTCACTGTTTTGACCAAAGGCTCCATCAATAATTTCTCAAGTATTAACTTCATTCATATCTTATCTCCACAGATGCTGGACGAATACTACCATGGCATCCGCCATGGATGTATGCAGGACGGTGTGGATGATGAGGGCAAATTTTTCCTGTCCAAATCCGGCGGACCAATTTCCAGCGCCACCAACGACCTCAGACGTCTGCATGAACAGTAAGTATTAGCAGAATCCCATGTACTAACATGTATATATTAATATGTACTGTACAGAGAAGGTAGACAAGGATTCAATTGGTAGACTGGTTTTGTACTCTTTCTATAATATTATTCAAATAATATTATAAAAACAGGAGAAAAATTGAAACATGAACATGCTGAGACCTCGTAAAATGCAGCACATGTGCTGGATGGAGGAGGCTGTTTTCCCAGTCTCAACGATGTGAGCAGAAGGTTAGGGTTAGGGCTATTTTCTGTAAAAAAAAAAAAGAACTGAAAGAATTCAGGGTTGAGAGTGGGATTGTAATCTGAGATTTCTTCTTCATTGCAGCTACAAATTACCAAACATCACCAGCCAAGAAATCAGAAAAGTTGCAGAGACAGCGGTGAGTGCAAACTTTTCAGAGGAGCAGAAAAGTGCAGCGGCACACTACATGGCCCACTACAGGATGAGGACCCTGGAGGGTATCGTGGCCACCGCCAACCTGTTCAACAGTTTGAAACGGTATGTGTCATCATCCAAAACACACAACCTTCAACTATTCTCTCTCTCACAGCTGCTTCCAAGGTCAGTCCAGCTGTTTGTCAGTGTTTAACCATGAAATCTTCTCCATCTTGCAGTTCTTCTACTGATGAGTCAGGGGATGCGAGGAGTGGTCGGAGAGAAAAGAGAGGCAGAGACACCGCTGAACAGGACGGCAGGGACTTTACAGTGTTTATCCAGCACTTCCCGGTGACAGCGACTGGCCAGCCGCCCACTAAGAAGCAACGGACCGACGCTGGGTTTCCGACTGACAGAGTGTTTTATGACAGGTGGAGGGCTGTGCAGTATGGCAAGCGGGAGGAATACCTCTTGTGTAAGTGTAAATACTTTATTATGCAATGATTAAATTAAATGATTAACAACATTTCTATAAACAAAAGTAACGTAGAATTCACAAGTGTGGACAAGAATTTAAATTTAAATTTTCTCTCTTTGACAGCCCAATGTACAAGACACCCCCCAACTGTCCAGAAGGTCACAAAGGTCATCAGGGATGAGGGGTGGACTGCCAACCATCCCCGTCCTGAGGACATTGTGGCAAAGTGGAAACCAGCCAAGAGGGTGCAGGTTGAGAGTGATCCACGCATCATTAGGAGGGTCACAAGGCAGAGGTGGACAGGCCTGGCCATCAAGGATTTTGGTGGCGACAAAGGGAAAGGTATGTAAAAATGTCTTGTGAGCAGGAGAGCATTAATCCAACAAGCAAGCTATTAGGTTTAACAAATGTATTCTTGCCATTTCCAGCATACTTGTATATTATGTTAGTACATGAATTGTTCACTTGTTTTCCTTTGCTCTCCTGTTTTCTCTGTAAATTCACATATTCACACACTAATGTCACCTTCTTTTGACCACAGGAGTTGTTGCCACCAAATCCTTTGCCAAGGGCTCCATCATCTGTGATTATCATGGCAAGGTAATCACAGCAGCAGAGGGCAGGAAGATGATGGAGTCCATGCAGGATGAGATGGGCTACCTTTTTTTTTTCAAGACTCATGATGGTCGCGACCTTTGCATCGACGCCCAGACGTTTCCTTGCGAGTGTCACCCATCTGAAGAAACCCTTGGCAGAATGATCAACCATTCGCGGAAGAACAGCAATGTCACGCCACGCTACTGCAAGATGAACTTCCCGGAAGGAGTGAGGGATGTCATCCTGTTCCAGGCCTCCAAAGACATTTCCATCAGCGAAGAGGTCCGGTTCAACTACGGAGTGAACAGGAAGTCTTTCCGAGGAGAAGGGCTGGAACTCGAGTGGCTGGATGACTGACCAACATAGCAGCAGGTAAAGTTTGAATGCAGGCCCATTAAGATGTGTGTGTGTGTGTGTGTGTGTGTGTGTGTGTGTGCCAGAGTTGCCAGTGAGGGGCCCTGCAGGCCTCTCCTTTTCTTTCACTGCATCAATAAATTCATACTACTTCTCTTTATCTTTCATCACAGGTGGACAGTGTCTCCAGGATGCAGTTCTATTTAGGACTAGGTGATACAATCCCTTGTTTGCACATAACTTGAGACCTTGCTGATGTGAGTGGGAACGACGATGACACCTAAGGGTTTTCAAGTGGGCGCCCTCCTTCCTCAGCGTTTCACTGATGAGCCCACTACACCTCCAGAGGGTTCAGCGATGAGGCCTGGCATCCCAGGCTCACCCCCCTTGACATCATCTCGTTCTTGATGTTATTTCGGAGCCCAGGTGTTGTCTCTCCTCTTAATCCAGAGCCACTGGCTCGCCCTTTCAGCAGCACCGGGGAGGGCTTTGATGGCTTGACGTTGGCCCTGGCCTCGGATTCCCATGTCCTTAAGCAGCCTGGTAGTTGACATGCCTACGAAGCCTCTGCATCCAACTTCCACTGGGCGAACCATAGCTTTCCAGCCATGTTGTTCAGCGTCGGCTGCCAGCTCAGCCTACTTAAGCCTCTTACGTTCGTAGGCCTCGCCCACAGCGTCCTCCCAGGGCACTGTAAGCTCTATGATGTAGACAGTGCGAAGTGAGCTGGACCAAAGCAAGAGGTCCGGTCTGAGGTTGCTCGTGGCGATCTCAGATGGGAAGCAGAGCCTCTGTTCCAGGTCCGCCAGTAACTTCCAGTCCCGTGCCGCTCCCAACTGCCCGGCCTCTGGATGTGGGGTACAGGCCTTGGGCTGCTTCGCACCTTCACGGACAAACTCTCTTGCAGATGCAGGATGGGATGACAGAGGAGGCAGGGCGTTGATGGTTGTCCGTCTGCTCTCCAGCGTAGCTGCTAGGCACTTCAGTACCTGGTTGTGCCGCCAGGTGTAACGGCCTTGTGTAAGGCTTGTCTTGCAGCCGACAAGAATGTGCTTCAGGTTTGCTGGAGATGGACAGAGGGGGCACGTAGGGTCTTCGCCGTACCATTGGCTGAGGTTCTTGGGAGATGGCAGGACATCGTACGTGGCTCGTATAATGAAGCTGGTTCGAAATGCTTCCATGTCCCACAACTCCTTCCAAGAGAACTTTCTCTTCTCAACTCCCTCCCATCTCATCCACTGCCCTTGCTTTGCTTGAGAAATGGCCTTTGCGCACCTCGCTGCCTGTTCTTGCCGGCGCACCTCCTCGACCACAAGACCTCGTCGCTGAGATGGAGTTGCCTTGTACCAGGATGGTTTGCTCTCTCCAAGGCCGAGGCCTCCTCTCCCTTACACTCCTCTTACCTTTGGAATCTGTTTTTAGATAGCCTCATTAAGATAGCAATATTGGAAGTCAAGTGGAGACTTAGCACTCATCACCTACACTATTCACCTCTGAATATATTAATTAGCACTCATTTACAGGTTGACAACATTGTGGGGGAAGCCCCATTCACACTTGACCCTGCCTTGTTGTCATAAAAGATGTTAGAACAGCCTCCATGTGAAAAACAATCACAGGAGTGGTTTCAAAATGTTGAGACTCTGGGAGCAAACAACCTATGTGCTGAATGCAGGAGAAATTACCCGGATTTTCAACAATGTCACCATATAGTCTAAAGCAAGATCAGAACAGCTGCTCAAATTCAACACAAACTTTTACTCAGTTTCACACAAAGATTGAAATCTACACATTGTGAAACATAATTTACTATCCTTTTACCTTTGGAGTCTGTTTTTAGATAGCCTCATGATGTGAGCAGATGAATGAGTTAGCTTCTGTTAACCAGCCAGGTTGTGCTGGCATTGAATGCCTGAGCTTGTTGGAAAGAAGAGAATGTAATCTATCTACACTGTGATGTGCAACTATCACAACTGTTCAACTATCTAAGCCTTAATTTGATGTACAGAGAAAAAAAGCCTCCATGGGAAAAACTATCACAGGAGTGGTTTCAAAATGTTGAGAGTCTGGGAGCAAACAGCCTAAGTGCTGAATGCAGGAGAAATTACCCGAATATTCAACAATAGTCTAAACCAATATCAGAACAGCTGCTCAAATTCAACACAAACTTGTACTCAGTTTCACACAAAGATTGAAATCTACACATTATGAAGCATATTTTACACTCCTCTTACCTTTGGAATCTGTTTTTAGATAGCCTCATTAAGATAGCAATATTGGAAGTCAAGTGGAGACTTAGCACTCATCACCTACACTATTCACCTCTGAATATATTAATTAGCACTTATTTACAGGTTGACAACATTGTGGGGGAAGCCCCATTCACACTTGACCCTGCCTTGTTGTCATAAAAGATGTTAGAACAGCCTCCATGTGAAAAACAATCACAGGAGTGGTTTCAAAATGTTGAGACTCTGGGAGCAAACAACCTATGTGCTGAATGCAGGAGAAATTACCCGGATTTTCAACAATGTCACCATATAGTCTAAAGCAATATCAGAACAGCTGCTCAAATTCAACACAAACTTTTACTCAGTTTCACACAAAGATTGAAATCTACACATTGTGAAACATAATTTACTATCCTTTTACCTTTGGAGTCTGTTTTTAGATAGCCTCATGATGTGAGCAGATGAATGAGTTAGCTTCTGTTAACCAGCCAGGTTGTGCTGGCATTGAATGCCTGAGCTTGTTGGAAAGAAGAGAATGTAATCTATCTACACTGTGATGTGCAACTATCACAACTGTTCAACTATCTAAGCCTTAATTTGATGTACAGAGAAAAAAAGCCTCCATGGGAAAAACTATCACAGGAGTGGTTTCAAAATGTTGAGACCCTGGGAGCAAACAGCCTAAGTGCTGAATGCAGGAGAAATTACCCGAATATTCAACAATAGTCTAAAGCAATATCAGAACAGCTGCTCAAATTCAACACAAACTTGTACTCAGTTTCACACAAAGATTGAAATCTACACATTATGAAGCATATTTTACACTCCTCTTACCTTTGGAATCTGTTTTTAGATAGCCTCATTAAGATAGCAATATTGGAAGTCAAGTGGAGACTTAGCACTCATCACCTACACTATTCACCTCTGAATATATTAATTAGCACTCATTTACAGGTTGACAACATTGTGGGGGAAGCCCCATTCACACTTGACCCTGCCTTGTTGTCATAAAAGATGTTAGAACAGCCTCCATGTGAAAAACAATCACAGGAGTGGTTTCAAAATGTTGAGACTCTGGGAGCAAACAACCTATGTGCTGAATGCAGGAGAAATTACCCGGATTTTCAACAATGTCACCATATAGTCTAAAGCAATATCAGAACAGCTGCTCAAATTCAACACAAACTTTTACTCAGTTTCACACAAAGATTGAAATCTACACATTGTGAAACATAATTTACTATCCTTTTACCTTTGGAGTCTGTTTTTAGATAGCCTCATGATGTGAGCAGATGAATGAGTTAGCTTCTGTTAACCAGCCAGGTTGTGCTGGCATTGAATGCCTGAGCTTGTTGGAAAGAAGAGAATGTAATCTATCTACACTGTGATGTGCAACTATCACAACTGTTCAACTATCTAAGCCTTAATTTGATGTACAGAGAAAAAAAGCCTCCATGGGAAAAACTATCACAGGAGTGGTTTCAAAATGTTGAGACTCTGGGAGCAAACAGCCTAAGTGCTGAATGCAGGAGAAATTACCCGAATATTCAACAATAGTCTAAACCAATATCAGAACAGCTGCTCAAATTCAACACAAACTTGTACTCAGTTTCACACAAAGATTGAAATCTACACATTATGAAGCATATTTTACACTCCTCTTACCTTTGGAATCTGTTTTTAGATAGCCTCATTAAGATAGCAATATTGGAAGTCAAGTGGAGACTTAGCACTCATCACCTACACTATTCACCTCTGAATATATTAATTAGCACTCATTTACAGGTTGACAACATTGTGGGGGAAGCCCCATTCACACTTGACCCTGCCTTGTTGTCATAAAAGATGTTAGAACAGCCTCCATGTGAAAAACAATCACAGGAGTGGTTTCAAAATGTTGAGACTCTGGGAGCAAACAACCTATGTGCTGAATGCAGGAGAAATTACCCGGATTTTCAACAATGTCACCATATAGTCTAAAGCAATATCAGAACAGCTGCTCAAATTCAACACAAACTTTTACTCAGTTTCACACAAAGATTGAAATCTACACATTGTGAAACATAATTTACTCTCCTTTTACCTTTGGAGTCTGTTTTTAGATAGCCTCATGATGTGAGCAGATGAATGAGTTAGCTTCTGTTAACCAGCCAGGTTGTGCTGGCATTGAATGCCTGAGCTTGTTGGAAAGAAGAGAATGTAATCTATCTACACTGTGATGTGCAACTATCACAACTGTTCAACTATCTAAGCCTTAATTTGATGTACAGAGAAAAAAAGCCTCCATGGGAAAAACTATCACAGGAGTGGTTTCAAAATGTTGAGAGTCTGGGAGCAAACAGCCTAAGTGCTGAATGCAGGAGAAATTACCCGAATATTCAACAATAGTCTAAACCAATATCAGAACAGCTGCTCAAATTCAACACAAACTTGTACTCAGTTTCACACAAAGATTGAAATCTACACATTATGAAGCATATTTTACACTCCTCTTACCTTTGGAATCTGTTTTTAGATAGCCTCATTAAGATAGCAATATTGGAAGTCAAGTGGAGACTTAGCACTCATCACCTACACTATTCACCTCTGAATATATTAATTAGCACTCATTTACAGGTTGACAACATTGTGGGGGAAGCCCCATTCACACTTGACCCTGCCTTGTTGTCATAAAAGATGTTAGAACAGCCTCCATGTGAAAAACAATCACAGGAGTGGTTTCAAAATGTTGAGACTCTGGGAGCAAACAACCTATGTGCTGAATGCAGGAGAAATTACCCGGATTTTCAACAATGTCACCATATAGTCTAAAGCAATATCAGAACAGCTGCTCAAATTCAACACAAACTTTTACTCAGTTTCACACAAAGATTGAAATCTACACATTGTGAAACATAATTTACTCTCCTTTTACCTTTGGAGTCTGTTTTTAGATAGCCTCATGATGTGAGCAGATGAATGAGTTAGCTTCTGTTAACCAGCCAGGTTGTGCTGGCATTGAATGCCTGAGCTTGTTGGAAAGAAGAGAATGTAATCTATCTACACTGTGATGTGCAACTATCACAACTGTTCAACTATCTAAGCCTTAATTTGATGTACAGAGAAAAAAAGCCTCCATGGGAAAAACTATCACAGGAGTGGTTTCAAAATGTTGAGAGTCTGGGAGCAAACAGCCTAAGTGCTGAATGCAGGAGAAATTACCCGAATATTCAACAATAGTCTAAACCAATATCAGAACAGCTGCTCAAATTCAACACAAACTTGTACTCAGTTTCACACAAAGATTGAAATCTACACATTATGAAGCATATTTTACACTCCTCTTACCTTTGGAATCTGTTTTTAGATAGCCTCATTAAGATAGCAATATTGGAAGTCAAGTGGAGACTTAGCACTCATCACCTACACTATTCACCTCTGAATATATTAATTAGCACTTATTTACAGGTTGACAACATTGTGGGGGAAGCCCCATTCACACTTGACCCTGCCTTGTTGTCATAAAAGATGTTAGAACAGCCTCCATGTGAAAAACAATCACAGGAGTGGTTTCAAAATGTTGAGACTCTGGGAGCAAACAACCTATGTGCTGAATGCAGGAGAAATTACCCGGATTTTCAACAATGTCACCATATAGTCTAAAGCAATATCAGAACAGCTGCTCAAATTCAACACAAACTTTTACTCAGTTTCACACAAAGATTGAAATCTACACATTGTGAAACATAATTTACTATCCTTTTACCTTTGGAGTCTGTTTTTAGATAGCCTCATGATGTGAGCAGATGAATGAGTTAGCTTCTGTTAACCAGCCAGGTTGTGCTGGCATTGAATGCCTGAGCTTGTTGGAAAGAAGAGAATGTAATCTATCTACACTGTGATGTGCAACTATCACAACTGTTCAACTATCTAAGCCTTAATTTGATGTACAGAGAAAAAAAGCCTCCATGGGAAAAACTATCACAGGAGTGGTTTCAAAATGTTGAGACTCTGGGAGCAAACAGCCTAAGTGCTGAATGCAGGAGAAATTACCCGAATATTCAACAATAGTCTAAACCAATATCAGAACAGCTGCTCAAATTCAACACAAACTTGTACTCAGTTTCACACAAAGATTGAAATCTACACATTATGAAGCATATTTTACACTCCTCTTACCTTTGGAATCTGTTTTTAGATAGCCTCATTAAGATAGCAATATTGGAAGTCAAGTGGAGACTTAGCACTCATCACCTACACTATTCACCTCTGAATATATTAATTAGCACTCATTTACAGGTTGACAACATTGTGGGGGAAGCCCCATTCACACTTGACCCTGCCTTGTTGTCATAAAAGATGTTAGAACAGCCTCCATGTGAAAAACAATCACAGGAGTGGTTTCAAAATGTTGAGACTCTGGGAGCAAACAACCTATGTGCTGAATGCAGGAGAAATTACCCGGATTTTCAACAATGTCACCATATAGTCTAAAGCAATATCAGAACAGCTGCTCAAATTCAACACAAACTTTTACTCAGTTTCACACAAAGATTGAAATCTACACATTGTGAAACATAATTTACTATCCTTTTACCTTTGGAGTCTGTTTTTAGATAGCCTCATGATGTGAGCAGATGAATGAGTTAGCTTCTGTTAACCAGCCAGGTTGTGCTGGCATTGAATGCCTGAGCTTGTTGGAAAGAAGAGAATGTAATCTATCTACACTGTGATGTGCAACTATCACAACTGTTCAACTATCTAAGCCTTAATTTGATGTACAGAGAAAAAAAGCCTCCATGGGAAAAACTATCACAGGAGTGGTTTCAAAATGTTGAGACTCTGGGAGCAAACAGCCTAAGTGCTGAATGCAGGAGAAATTACCCGAATATTCAACAATAGTCTAAACCAATATCAGAACAGCTGCTCAAATTCAACACAAACTTGTACTCAGTTTCACACAAAGATTGAAATCTACACATTATGAAGCATATTTTACACTCCTCTTACCTTTGGAATCTGTTTTTAGATAGCCTCATTAAGATAGCAATATTGGAAGTCAAGTGGAGACTTAGCACTCATCACCTACACTATTCACCTCTGAATATATTAATTAGCACTCATTTACAGGTTGACAACATTGTGGGGGAAGCCCCATTCACACTTGACCCTGCCTTGTTGTCATAAAAGATGTTAGAACAGCCTCCATGTGAAAAACAATCACAGGAGTGGTTTCAAAATGTTGAGACTCTGGGAGCAAACAACCTATGTGCTGAATGCAGGAGAAATTACCCGGATTTTCAACAATGTCACCATATAGTCTAAAGCAATATCAGAACAGCTGCTCAAATTCAACACAAACTTTTACTCAGTTTCACACAAAGATTGAAATCTACACATTGTGAAACATAATTTACTATCCTTTTACCTTTGGAGTCTGTTTTTAGATAGCCTCATGATGTGAGCAGATGAATGAGTTAGCTTCTGTTAACCAGCCAGGTTGTGCTGGCATTGAATGCCTGAGCTTGTTGGAAAGAAGAGAATGTAATCTATCTACACTGTGATGTGCAACTATCACAACTGTTCAACTATCTAAGCCTTAATTTGATGTACAGAGAAAAAAAGCCTCCATGGGAAAAACTATCACAGGAGTGGTTTCAAAATGTTGAGACCCTGGGAGCAAACAGCCTAAGTGCTGAATGCAGGAGAAATTACCCGAATATTCAACAATAGTCTAAACCAATATCAGAACAGCTGCTCAAATTCAACACAAACTTGTACTCAGTTTCACACAAAGATTGAAATCTACACATTATGAAGCATATTTTACACTCCTCTTACCTTTGGAATCTGTTTTTAGATAGCCTCATTAAGATAGCAATATTGGAAGTCAAGTGGAGACTTAGCACTCATCACCTACACTATTCACCTCTGAATATATTAATTAGCACTCATTTACAGGTTGACAACATTGTGGGGGAAGCCCCATTCACACTTGACCCTGCCTTGTTGTCATAAAAGATGTTAGAACAGCCTCCATGTGAAAAACAATCACAGGAGTGGTTTCAAAATGTTGAGACTCTGGGAGCAAACAACCTATGTGCTGAATGCAGGAGAAATTACCCGGATTTTCAACAATGTCACCATATAGTCTAAAGCAATATCAGAACAGCTGCTCAAATTCAACACAAACTTTTACTCAGTTTCACACAAAGATTGAAATCTACACATTGTGAAACATAATTTACTATCCTTTTACCTTTGGAGTCTGTTTTTAGATAGCCTCATGATGTGAGCAGATGAATGAGTTAGCTTCTGTTAACCAGCCAGGTTGTGCTGGCATTGAATGCCTGAGCTTGTTGGAAAGAAGAGAATGTAATCTATCTACACTGTGATGTGCAACTATCACAACTGTTCAACTATCTAAGCCTTAATTTGATGTACAGAGAAAAAAAGCCTCCATGGGAAAAACTATCACAGGAGTGGTTTCAAAATGTTGAGAGTCTGGGAGCAAACAGCCTAAGTGCTGAATGCAGGAGAAATTACCCAAATATTCAACAATAGTCTAAACCAATATCAGAACAGCTGCTCAAATTCAACACAAACTTGTACTCAGTTTCACACAAAGATTGAAATCTACACATTATGAAGCATATTTTACACTCCTCTTACCTTTGGAATCTGTTTTTAGATAGCCTCATTAAGATAGCAATATTGGAAGTCAAGTGGAGACTTAGCACTCATCACCTACACTATTCACCTCTGAATATATTAATTAGCACTCATTTACAGGTTGACAACATTGTGGGGGAAGCCCCATTCACACTTGACCCTGCCTTGTTGTCATAAAAGATGTTAGAACAGCCTCCATGTGAAAAACAATCACAGGAGTGGTTTCAAAATGTTGAGACTCTGGGAGCAAACAACCTATGTGCTGAATGCAGGAGAAATTACCCGGATTTTCAACAATGTGATAGGTTGACAAAATTGTGGGGGAAGCCCCATTCACACTTGACCCTGCCTTGTTTTCATAAAAGATGTTAGAACAGTCGCACACCAGCTCAGATGAAATTAGTTGCCCAAACCTGACCCACTCTGCAGAACACACACCCAGAAAGCCCAGTCCCAAGAGACAAACGTGAGGATGAGAAAGAGCCGAAGATGTATTTCCCCTTTTACGTGGGAAACCTCAGTGTTGGCCGATTTGGAAGAGGAACTACACAGCAACAGAAACATATCAACTCTCCTGAAGACGGGGGGGACGCTGTTGAAGCACTGAATAGAAACACTTAATGACTTTAAAGGGAATGACCAAGCCACAATAAATCTCCTTTTTGTGGGATCTGCCGTCTCCTCTCCCTAATTCCAGTGCCTCATATCTGCACTAACACTGAATGTTCCTAGGCTCCAGCCCTCTCCAATTAGGTCACACCTAAATTTGGAACATCACCTACACTATTCACCTCTGAATATATTAATTAGCACTCATTTACAGGTTGACAACATTGTGGGGGAAGCCCCATTCACATGATGAGTCACAAACTCCTCCCACCTTTGATAGGCCACAATCAAGCTAATGGGCCTATGGCATCATCATGGAGGATAAATACTGCAGGTAAACTCCACTGCATCAGTGTGTTTTCAATTCTGATCACACACACCACCTCTTTGCCATTTTGGAAGAGAATTTCATCGAACCTGTAGACTTCTGAAGAAAACTCTTTTTTGAAGTTTCTTGCTTTTTTAAAAGGATTTTTTTCGCCTGCTATTTCTATTTCTATTCTTTTTTGGTTTATTTTCTTGCTTTCTCTCTTCCCAAGAGCTTTGTTTTTTTTTTTCTTCTTTTTGTGAAAAAGACTTTTCTGAGGACAATGGCAGGACAGGCTGCAAAGTAAGTACCAATTTGTTTTCACTAGTTGAATTGTATTTTGCTTGAAACATGCAAATGTGGCTGCCAGTGCAGTAAGTGATATTCACTTGAAAAGATTTCTTAAAATAAGTCAGGGGTGGTTTCACTGACTGTCTACTTTCTCTCTTTCTCTCTCACAGCTCGGATCGCCGCATCATCCACTGCCTGCTGTGCGAGAAACCCCAGGAAGTACTGTCTGCCCACCTGGCCAGGGTCTGCATGAAGCGCAACACAGTTGTGGAGAGGCAGGCAGAGCTGCAGAGGGCCAAGAAGTCGATGAAGGATTGGACCCGCCAAGGCAGAACCTGGGACTACGCCGAGATGTGCAGGCGGTACCCCCACAGGCCTTCCAGACTGGCTCTTCTTGAAGATCTTCGTAGAAGAAACTTCTTCGTCCTCAATGCCCCCATGGACGCAGACATTGAACCCAGCGACGAGCAACCATCAACTTCAGCTGCTGCCGAGCAAGCCCCCATCCCGGCCAGTGGCAGCACAGAAGAAGACCGTAGAGGCGCTGAAGAGACCCCCGGCACTGATTCCAGTGAGGATGCTGGTCCAAGTGACCCAACATGGCAAAAGTAAGTTCATCACCTCACTCAACACACACAAGTTCAATCAATGATCTTTGGCTGTGAACATCTGTAAGTTCCTTTGAGCTAATTTTCTCTGTATTTTCTCAGGGACACAGCCCAGTACCAGACAACCCTGAGGGTCAAAATGCAGCAGATGGGACTTTATGAAAAGTTCCCACGTGAAGCTGCAATTTTGACGGGGTTCAAGCAGTACCTGACTACCTCTCTGCTAGTCCCAAACTGCCAACAGGAGGTAAGATCTAACCACATTTTATTTATTTATTTAACCTTTATTTAACCAGGCAAGTCATTAAGAACAAATTCTTATTTACATCTTACACTATAGTATTCTGCTCTCTGTGTTGCTCTTTGCAGCCTGTAGACTTATTAGCATCTCTATAGTGTGACAACAGGCTCATTGACGCGCGCACACACCCCCATACACACACAGACTGCAGCTCTGTAGCAATTCACACTTCTTCTCTTCCTCTTTCATCACAGGTAGACAATGTCTCCAGGATGCTCAGGTACATCCAGCCGAGCGGGAATGAGGTGAGCATGGACTTTCTCCTGAAGAGCACGGAAACCCAAGACTTCCTTAACAGGCTGAGAGTAGTGCAGATGAGTCCATCCACCATCATCAACTACATAAAGAACATGATCCGGTGTGTCCAGTATCTCAAGACACGCCTGGATTTGGCTGCAGCGGACCCGGACTTCCACAGGAAGTGTCAGGCATACATTGAGCTGCTCAACACCTTGAGGAAGCCAGTGGCAAAGGCCCTCAGCAAAGCCACATGCCAAAAAAGGTGAGTTGTTAATCTCCCTGCTCTACCTTTCCTTTAATGACTTCTCTCATGTGGATAGTACTTGGAAGGCTGCCAGGATTATGTGATACAGAAAAATCTCTAGCTCTCCTCCTCATTGGTGTTTTGTTTTATCTTATCATTCTAGGTACGACCGCTTCATTCATGGCCAGGTGACTCTCCATGACTGCCAGAGAGTCCTCCGCGAGTCAAACAAGGACATGCTGGGCATCTACGGGAGGCTCCTGCAGCACCAGCATGTGGAAGAAGAGGAGAAGACGCTGTTCCGCTACCACTGCGAAGCCATCCTGATCCTAAAACATTTCCAGAGACCCGGAGCAGTGGAGGGATTGACAGTAAGTACTTTTCCCCCTCAGTGTTTCCTCAGTTGGTACAAAGTATTGCATGTAGTCAGCAGAAAATATTGCATGTCCAGATTCAAATAGAACAGGGTTACTTTGTTCATGTCATTAATTCCCACGGTGTCCTTCATTGTTTTCCAGACGTCAGAGTGGCTCGACCAGAAGCGCGTTGATGGACGAGTCTGTGTGGGGGTCAGCCAACATAAAACGGCCACAATGCAGATTGCGACATTTGCCCTCACCGAGGAGGAGGCTGCAGTAAGTTCTCTAACAGGCTGAAAAAACTCACCATGAATAACTGTAACACCAGAATCAGAATCAGTTCCTGCTTTGCCTCGCTGGTCCATTTCTTCACTGTTTTGACCAAAGGCTCCATCAATAATTTCTCAAGTATTAACTTCATTCATATCTTATCTCCACAGATGCTGGACGAATACTACCATGGCATCCGCCATGGATGTATGCAGGACGGTGTGGATGATGAGGGCAAATTTTTCCTGTCCAAATCCGGCGGACCAATTTCCAGCGCCACCAACGACCTCAGACGTCTGCATGAACAGTAAGTATTAGCAGAATCCCATGTACTAACATGTATATATTAATATGTACTGTACAGAGAAGGTAGACAAGGATTCAATTGGTAGACTGGTTTTGTACTCTTTCTATAATATTATTCAAATAATATTATAAAAACAGGAGAAAAATTGAAACATGAACATGCTGAGACCTCGTAAAATGCAGCACATGTGCTGGATGGAGGAGGCTGTTTTCCCAGTCTCAACGATGTGAGCAGAAGGTTAGGGTTAGGGCTATTTTCTGTAAAAAAAAAAAAGAACTGAAAGAATTCAGGGTTGAGAGTGGGATTGTAATCTGAGATTTCTTCTTCATTGCAGCTACAAATTACCAAACATCACCAGCCAAGAAATCAGAAAAGTTGCAGAGACAGCGGTGAGTGCAAACTTTTCAGAGGAGCAGAAAAGTGCAGCGGCACACTACATGGCCCACTACAGGATGAGGACCCTGGAGGGTATCGTGGCCACCGCCAACCTGTTCAACAGTTTGAAACGGTATGTGTCATCATCCAAAACACACAACCTTCAACTATTCTCTCTCTCACAGCTGCTTCCAAGGTCAGTCCAGCTGTTTGTCAGTGTTTAACCATGAAATCTTCTCCATCTTGCAGTTCTTCTACTGATGAGTCAGGGGATGCGAGGAGTGGTCGGAGAGAAAAGAGAGGCAGAGACACCGCTGAACAGGACGGCAGGGACTTTACAGCGTTTATCCAGCACTTCCCGGTGACAGCGACTGGCCAGCCGCCCACTAAGAAGCAACGGACCGACGCTGGGTTTCCGACTGACAGAGTGTTTTATGACAGGTGGAGGGCTGTGCAGTATGGCAAGCGGGAGGAATACCTCTTGTGTAAGTGTAAATACTTTATTATGCAATGATTAAATTAAATGATTAACAACATTTCTATAAACAAAAGTAACGTAGAATTCACAAGTGTGGACAAGAATTTAAATTTAAATTTTCTCTCTTTGACAGCCCAATGTACAAGACACCCCCCAACTGTCCAGAAGGTCACAAAGGTCATCAGGGATGAGGGGTGGACTGCCAACCATCCCCGTCCTGAGGACATTGTGGCAAAGTGGAAACCAGCCAAGAGGGTGCAGGTTGAGAGTGATCCACGCATCATTAGGAGGGTCACAAGGCAGAGGTGGACAGGCCTGGCCATCAAGGATTTTGGTGGCGACAAAGGGAAAGGTATGTAAAAATGTCTTGTGAGCAGGAGAGCATTAATCCAACAAGCAAGCTATTAGGTTTAACAAATGTATTCTTGCCATTTCCAGCATACTTGTATATTATGTTAGTACATGAATTGTTCACTTGTTTTCCTTTGCTCTCCTGTTTTCTCTGTAAATTCACATATTCACACACTAATGTCACCTTCTTTTGACCACAGGAGTTGTTGCCACCAAATCCTTTGCCAAGGGCTCCATCATCTGTGATTATCATGGCAAGGTAATCACAGCAGCAGAGGGCAGGAAGATGATGGAGTCCATGCAGGATGAGATGGGCTACCTTTTTTTTTTCAAGACTCATGATGGTCGCGACCTTTGCATCGACGCCCAGACGTTTCCTTGCGAGTGTCACCCATCTGAAGAAACCCTTGGCAGAATGATCAACCATTCGCGGAAGAACAGCAATGTCACGCCACGCTACTGCAAGATGAACTTCCCGGAAGGAGTGAGGGATGTCATCCTGTTCCAGGCCTCCAAAGACATTTCCATCAGCGAAGAGGTCCGGTTCAACTACGGAGTGAACAGGAAGTCTTTCCGAGGAGAAGGGCTGGAACTCGAGTGGCTGGATGACTGACCAACATAGCAGCAGGTAAAGTTTGAATGCAGGCCCATTAAGATGTGTGTGTGTGTGTGTGTGTGTGTGTGTGTGTGTGCCAGAGTTGCCAGTGAGGGGCCCTGCAGGCCTCTCCTTTTCTTTCACTGCATCAATAAATTCATACTACTTCTCTTTATCTTTCATCACAGGTGGACAGTGTCTCCAGGATGCAGTTCTATTTAGGACTAGGTGATACAATCCCTTGTTTGCACATAACTTGAGACCTTGCTGATGTGAGTGGGAACGACGATGACACCTAAGGGTTTTCAAGTGGGCGCCCTCCTTCCTCAGCGTTTCACTGATGAGCCCACTACACCTCCAGAGGGTTCAGCGATGAGGCCTGGCATCCCAGGCTCACCCCCCTTGACATCATCTCGTTCTTGATGTTATTTCGGAGCCCAGGTGTTGTCTCTCCTCTTAATCCAGAGCCACTGGCTCGCCCTTTCAGCAGCACCGGGGAGGGCTTTGATGGCTTGACGTTGGCCCTGGCCTCGGATTCCCATGTCCTTAAGCAGCCTGGTAGTTGACATGCCTACGAAGCCTCTGCATCCAACTTCCACTGGGCGAACCATAGCTTTCCAGCCATGTTGTTCAGCGTCGGCTGCCAGCTCAGCCTACTTAAGCCTCTTACGTTCGTAGGCCTCGCCCACGGCGTCCTCCCAGGGCACTGTAAGCTCTATGATGTAGACAGTGCGAAGTGAGCTGGACCAAAGCAAGAGGTCCGGTCTGAGGTTGCTCGTGGCGATCTCAGATGGGAAGCAGAGCCTCTGTTCCAGGTCCGCCAGTAACTTCCAGTCCCGTGCCGCTCCCAACTGCCCGGCCTCTGGATGTGGGGTACAGGCCTTGGGCTGCTTCGCACCTTCACGGACAAACTCTCTTGCAGATGCAGGATGGGATGACAGAGGAGGCAGGGCGTTGATGGTTGTCCGTCTGCTCTCCAGCGTAGCTGCTAGGCACTTCAGTACCTGGTTGTGCCGCCAGGTGTAACGGCCTTGTGTAAGGCTTGTCTTGCAGCCGACAAGAATGTGCTTCAGGTTTGCTGGAGATGGACAGAGGGGGCACGTAGGGTCTTCGCCGTACCATTGGCTGAGGTTCTTGGGAGATGGCAGGACATCGTACGTGGCTCGTATAATGAAGCTGGTTCGAAATGCTTCCATGTCCCACAACTCCTTCCAAGAGAACTTTCTCTTCTCAACTCCCTCCCATCTCATCCACTGCCCTTGCTTTGCTTGAGAAATGGCCTTTGCGCACCTCGCTGCCTGTTCTTGCCGGCGCACCTCCTCGACCACAAGACCTCGTCGCTGAGATGGAGTTGCCTTGTACCAGGATGGTTTGCTCTCTCCAAGGCCGAGGCCTCCTCTCCCTTACACTCCTCTTACCTTTGGAATCTGTTTTTAGATAGCCTCATTAAGATAGCAATATTGGAAGTCAAGTGGAGACTTAGCACTCATCACCTACACTATTCACCTCTGAATATATTAATTAGCACTCATTTACAGGTTGACAACATTGTGGGGGAAGCCCCATTCACACTTGACCCTGCCTTGTTGTCATAAAAGATGTTAGAACAGCCTCCATGTGAAAAACAATCACAGGAGTGGTTTCAAAATGTTGAGACTCTGGGAGCAAACAACCTATGTGCTGAATGCAGGAGAAATTACCCGGATTTTCAACAATGTCACCATATAGTCTAAAGCAATATCAGAACAGCTGCTCAAATTCAACACAAACTTTTACTCAGTTTCACACAAAGATTGAAATCTACACATTGTGAAACATAATTTACTATCCTTTTACCTTTGGAGTCTGTTTTTAGATAGCCTCATGATGTGAGCAGATGAATGAGTTAGCTTCTGTTAACCAGCCAGGTTGTGCTGGCATTGAATGCCTGAGCTTGTTGGAAAGAAGAGAATGTAATCTATCTACACTGTGATGTGCAACTATCACAACTGTTCAACTATCTAAGCCTTAATTTGATGTACAGAGAAAAAAAGCCTCCATGGGAAAAACTATCACAGGAGTGGTTTCAAAATGTTGAGACCCTGGGAGCAAACAGCCTAAGTGCTGAATGCAGGAGAAATTACCCGAATATTCAACAATAGTCTAAAGCAATATCAGAACAGCTGCTCAAATTCAACACAAACTTGTACTCAGTTTCACACAAAGATTGAAATCTACACATTATGAAGCATATTTTACACTCCTCTTACCTTTGGAATCTGTTTTTAGATAGCCTCATTAAGATAGCAATATTGGAAGTCAAGTGGAGACTTAGCACTCATCACCTACACTATTCACCTCTGAATATATTAATTAGCACTTATTTACAGGTTGACAACATTGTGGGGGAAGCCCCATTCACACTTGACCCTGCCTTGTTGTCATAAAAGATGTTAGAACAGCCTCCATGTGAAAAACAATCACAGGAGTGGTTTCAAAATGTTGAGACTCTGGGAGCAAACAACCTATGTGCTGAATGCAGGAGAAATTACCCGGATTTTCAACAATGTCACCATATAGTCTAAAGCAATATCAGAACAGCTGCTCAAATTCAACACAAACTTTTACTCAGTTTCACACAAAGATTGAAATCTACACATTGTGAAACATAATTTACTATCCTTTTACCTTTGGAGTCTGTTTTTAGATAGCCTCATGATGTGAGCAGATGAATGAGTTAGCTTCTGTTAACCAGCCAGGTTGTGCTGGCATTGAATGCCTGAGCTTGTTGGAAAGAAGAGAATGTAATCTATCTACACTGTGATGTGCAACTATCACAACTGTTCAACTATCTAAGCCTTAATTTGATGTACAGAGAAAAAAAGCCTCCATGGGAAAAACTATCACAGGAGTGGTTTCAAAATGTTGAGAGTCTGAGAGCAAACAGCCTAAGTGCTGAATGCAGGAGAAATTACCCGAATATTCAACAATAGTCTAAACCAATATCAGAACAGCTGCTCAAATTCAACACAAACTTGTACTCAGTTTCACACAAAGATTGAAATCTACACATTATGAAGCATATTTTACACTCCTCTTACCTTTGGAATCTGTTTTTAGATAGCCTCATTAAGATAGCAATATTGGAAGTCAAGTGGAGACTTAGCACTCATCACCTACACTATTCACCTCTGAATATATTAATTAGCACTCATTTACAGGTTGACAACATTGTGGGGGAAGCCCCATTCACACTTGACCCTGCCTTGTTGTCATAAAAGATGTTAGAACAGCCTCCATGTGAAAAACAATCACAGGAGTGGTTTCAAAATGTTGAGACTCTGGGAGCAAACAACCTATGTGCTGAATGCAGGAGAAATTACCCGGATTTTCAACAATGTCACCATATAGTCTAAAGCAATATCAGAACAGCTGCTCAAATTCAACACAAACTTTTACTCAGTTTCACACAAAGATTGAAATCTACACATTGTGAAACATAATTTACTATCCTTTTACCTTTGGAGTCTGTTTTTAGATAGCCTCATGATGTGATCAGATGAATGAGTTAGCTTCTGTTAACCAGCCAGGTTGTGCTGGCATTGAATGCCTGAGCTTGTTGGAAAGAAGAGAATGTAATCTATCTACACTGTGATGTGCAACTATCACAACTGTTCAACTATCTAAGCCTTAATTTGATGTACAGAGAAAAAAAGCCTCCATGGGAAAAACTATCACAGGAGTGGTTTCAAAATGTTGAGAGTCTGGGAGCAAACAGCCTAAGTGCTGAATGCAGGAGAAATTACCCGAATATTCAACAATAGTCTAAAGCAATATCAGAACAGCTGCTCAAATTCAACACAAACTTGTACTCAGTTTCACACAAAGATTGAAATCTACACATTATGAAGCATATTTTACACTCCTCTTACCTTTGGAATCTGTTTTTAGATAGCCTCATTAAGATAGCAATATTGGAAGTCAAGTGGAGACTTAGCACTCATCACCTACACTATTCACCTCTGAATATATTAATTAGCACTTATTTACAGGTTGACAACATTGTGGGGGAAGCCCCATTCACACTTGACCCTGCCTTGTTGTCATAAAAGATGTTAGAACAGCCTCCATGTGAAAAACAATCACAGGAGTGGTTTCAAAATGTTGAGACTCTGGGAGCAAACAACCTATGTGCTGAATGCAGGAGAAATTACCCGGATTTTCAACAATGTCACCATATAGTCTAAAGCAATATCAGAACAGCTGCTCAAATTCAACACAAACTTTTACTCAGTTTCACACAAAGATTGAAATCTACACATTGTGAAACATAATTTACTATCCTTTTACCTTTGGAGTCTGTTTTTAGATAGCCTCATGATGTGAGCAGATGAATGAGTTAGCTTCTGTTAACCAGCCAGGTTGTGCTGGCATTGAATGCCTGAGCTTGTTGGAAAGAAGAGAATGTAATCTATCTACACTGTGATGTGCAACTATCACAACTGTTCAACTATCTAAGCCTTAATTTGATGTACAGAGAAAAAAAGCCTCCATGGGAAAAACTATCACAGGAGTGGTTTCAAAATGTTGAGAGTCTGGGAGCAAACAGCCTAAGTGCTGAATGCAGGAGAAATTACCCGAATATTCAACAATAGTCTAAACCAATATCAGAACAGCTGCTCAAATTCAACACAAACTTGTACTCAGTTTCACACAAAGATTGAAATCTACACATTATGAAGCATATTTTACACTCCTCTTACCTTTGGAATCTGTTTTTAGATAGCCTCATTAAGATAGCAATATTGGAAGTCAAGTGGAGACTTAGCACTCATCACCTACACTATTCACCTCTGAATATATTAATTAGCACTCATTTACAGGTTGACAACATTGTGGGGGAAGCCCCATTCACACTTGACCCTGCCTTGTTGTCATAAAAGATGTTAGAACAGCCTCCATGTGAAAAACAATCACAGGAGTGGTTTCAAAATGTTGAGACTCTGGGAGCAAACAACCTATGTGCTGAATGCAGGAGAAATTACCCGGATTTTCAACAATGTGATAGGTTGACAAAATTGTGGGGGAAGCCCCATTCACACTTGACCCTGCCTTGTTTTCATAAAAGATGTTAGAACAGTCGCACACCAGCTCAGATGAAATTAGTTGCCCAAACCTGACCCACTCTGCAGAACACACACCCAGAAAGCCCAGTCCCAAGAGACAAACGTGAGGATGAGAAAGAGCCGAAGATGTATTTCCCCTTTTACGTGGGAAACCTCAGTGTTGGCCGATTTGGAAGAGGAACTACACAGCAACAGAAACATATCAACTCTCCTGAAGACGGGGGGGACGCTGTTGAAGCACTGAATAGAAACACTTAATGACTTTAAAGGGAATGACCAAGCCACAATAAATCTCCTTTTTGTGGGATCTGCCGTCTCCTCTCCCTAATTCCAGTGCCTCATATCTGCACTAACACTGAATGTTCCTAGGCTCCAGCCCTCTCCAATTAGGTCACACCTAAATTTGGAACATCACCTACACTATTCACCTCTGAATATATTAATTAGCACTCATTTACAGGTTGACAACATTGTGGGGGAAGCCCCATTCACATGATGAGTCACAAACTCCTCCCACCTTTGATAGGCCACAATCAAGCTAATGGGCCTATGGCATCATCATGGAGGATAAATACTGCAGGTAAACTCCACTGCATCAGTGTGTTTTCAATTCTGATCACACACACCACCTCTTTGCCATTTTGGAAGAGAATTTCATCGAACCTGTAGACTTCTGAAGAAAACTCTTTTTTGAAGTTTCTTGCTTTTTTAAAAGGATTTTTTTCGCCTGCTATTTCTATTTCTATTCTTTTTTGGTTTATTTTCTTGCTTTCTCTCTTCCCAAGAGCTTTGTTTTTTTTTTTCTTCTTTTTGTGAAAAAGACTTTTCTGAGGACAATGGCAGGACAGGCTGCAAAGTAAGTACCAATTTGTTTTCACTAGTTGAATTGTATTTTGCTTGAAACATGCAAATGTGGCTGCCAGTGCAGTAAGTGATATTCACTTGAAAAGATTTCTTAAAATAAGTCAGGGGTGGTTTCACTGACTGTCTACTTTCTCTCTTTCTCTCTCACAGCTCGGATCGCCGCATCATCCATTGCCTGCTGTGCGAGAAACCCCAGGAAGTACTGTCTGCCCACCTGGCCAGGGTCTGCATGAAGCGCAACACAGTTGTGGAGAGGCAGGCAGAGCTGCAGAGGGCCAAGAAGTCGATGAAGGATTGGACCCGCCAAGGCAGAACCTGGGACTACGCCGAGATGTGCAGGCGGTACCCCCACAGGCCTTCCAGACTGGCTCTTCTTGAAGATCTTCGTAGAAGAAACTTCTTCGTCCTCAATGCCCCCATGGACGCAGACATTGAACCCAGCGACGAGCAACCATCAACTTCAGCTGCTGCCGAGCAAGCCCCCATCCCGGCCAGTGGCAGCACAGAAGAAGACCGTAGAGGCGCTGAAGAGACCCCCGGCACTGATTCCAGTGAGGATGCTGGTCCAAGTGACCCAACATGGCAAAAGTAAGTTCATCACCTCACTCAACACACACAAGTTCAATCAATGATCTTTGGCTGTGAACATCTGTAAGTTCCTTTGAGCTAATTTTCTCTGTATTTTCTCAGGGACACAGCCCAGTACCAGACAACCCTGAGGGTCAAAATGCAGCAGATGGGACTTTATGAAAAGTTCCCACGTGAAGCTGCAATTTTGACGGGGTTCAAGCAGTACCTGACTACCTCTCTGCTAGTCCCAAACTGCCAACAGGAGGTAAGATCTAACCACATTTTATTTATTTATTTAACCTTTATTTAACCAGGCAAGTCATTAAGAACAAATTCTTATTTACATCTTACACTATAGTATTCTGCTCTCTGTGTTGCTCTTTGCAGCCTGTAGACTTATTAGCATCTCTATAGTGTGACAACAGGCTCATTGACGCGCGCACACACCCCCATACACACACAGACTGCAGCTCTGTAGCAATTCACACTTCTTCTCTTCCTCTTTCATCACAGGTAGACAATGTCTCCAGGATGCTCAGGTACATCCAGCCGAGCGGGAATGAGGTGAGCATGGACTTTCTCCTGAAGAGCACGGAAACCCAAGACTTCCTTAACAGGCTGAGAGTAGTGCAGATGAGTCCATCCACCATCATCAACTACATAAAGAACATGATCCGGTGTGTCCAGTATCTCAAGACACGCCTGGATTTGGCTGCAGCGGACCCGGACTTCCACAGGAAGTGTCAGGCATACATTGAGCTGCTCAACACCTTGAGGAAGCCAGTGGCAAAGGCCCTCAGCAAAGCCACATGCCAAAAAAGGTGAGTTGTTAATCTCCCTGCTCTACCTTTCCTTTAATGACTTCTCTCATGTGGATAGTACTTGGAAGGCTGCCAGGATTATGTGATACAGAAAAATCTCTAGCTCTCCTCCTCATTGGTGTTTTGTTTTATCTTATCATTCTAGGTACGACCGCTTCATTCATGGCCAGGTGACTCTCCATGACTGCCAGAGAGTCCTCCGCGAGTCAAACAAGGACATGCTGGGCATCTACGGGAGGCTCCTGCAGCACCAGCATGTGGAAGAAGAGGAGAAGACGCTGTTCCGCTACCACTGCGAAGCCATCCTGATCCTAAAACATTTCCAGAGACCCGGAGCAGTGGAGGGATTGACAGTAAGTACTTTTCCCCCTCAGTGTTTCCTCAGTTGGTACAAAGTATTGCATGTAGTCAGCAGAAAATATTGCATGTCCAGATTCAAATAGAACAGGGTTACTTTGTTCATGTCATTAATTCCCACGGTGTCCTTCATTGTTTTCCAGACGTCAGAGTGGCTCGACCAGAAGCGCGTTGATGGACGAGTCTGTGTGGGGGTCAGCCAACATAAAACGGCCACAATGCAGATTGCGACATTTGCCCTCACCGAGGAGGAGGCTGCAGTAAGTTCTCTAACAGGCTGAAAAAACTCACCATGAATAACTGTAACACCAGAATCAGAATCAGTTCCTGCTTTGCCTCGCTGGTCCATTTCTTCACTGTTTTGACCAAAGGCTCCATCAATAATTTCTCAAGTATTAACTTCATTCATATCTTATCTCCACAGATGCTGGACGAATACTACCATGGCATCCGCCATGGATGTATGCAGGACGGTGTGGATGATGAGGGCAAATTTTTCCTGTCCAAATCCGGCGGACCAATTTCCAGCGCCACCAACGACCTCAGACGTCTGCATGAACAGTAAGTATTAGCAGAATCCCATGTACTAACATGTATATATTAATATGTACTGTACAGAGAAGGTAGACAAGGATTCAATTGGTAGACTGGTTTTGTACTCTTTCTATAATATTATTCAAATAATATTATAAAAACAGGAGAAAAATTGAAACATGAACATGCTGAGACCTCGTAAAATGCAGCACATGTGCTGGATGGAGGAGGCTGTTTTCCCAGTCTCAACGATGTGAGCAGAAGGTTAGGGTTAGGGCTATTTTCTGTAAAAAAAAAAAAGAACTGAAAGAATTCAGGGTTGAGAGTGGGATTGTAATCTGAGATTTCTTCTTCATTGCAGCTACAAATTACCAAACATCACCAGCCAAGAAATCAGAAAAGTTGCAGAGACAGCGGTGAGTGCAAACTTTTCAGAGGAGCAGAAAAGTGCAGCGGCACACTACATGGCCCACTACAGGATGAGGACCCTGGAGGGTATCGTGGCCACCGCCAACCTGTTCAACAGTTTGAAACGGTATGTGTCATCATCCAAAACACACAACCTTCAACTATTCTCTCTCTCACAGCTGCTTCCAAGGTCAGTCCAGCTGTTTGTCAGTGTTTAACCATGAAATCTTCTCCATCTTGCAGTTCTTCTACTGATGAGTCAGGGGATGCGAGGAGTGGTCGGAGAGAAAAGAGAGGCAGAGACACCGCTGAACAGGACGGCAGGGACTTTACAGCGTTTATCCAGCACTTCCCGGTGACAGCGACTGGCCAGCCGCCCACTAAGAAGCAACGGACCGACGCTGGGTTTCCGACTGACAGAGTGTTTTATGACAGGTGGAGGGCTGTGCAGTATGGCAAGCGGGAGGAATACCTCTTGTGTAAGTGTAAATACTTTATTATGCAATGATTAAATTAAATGATTAACAACATTTCTATAAACAAAAGTAACGTAGAATTCACAAGTGTGGACAAGAATTTAAATTTAAATTTTCTCTCTTTGACAGCCCAATGTACAAGACACCCCCCAACTGTCCAGAAGGTCACAAAGGTCATCAGGGATGAGGGGTGGACTGCCAACCATCCCCGTCCTGAGGACATTGTGGCAAAGTGGAAACCAGCCAAGAGGGTGCAGGTTGAGAGTGATCCACGCATCATTAGGAGGGTCACAAGGCAGAGGTGGACAGGCCTGGCCATCAAGGATTTTGGTGGCGACAAAGGGAAAGGTATGTAAAAATGTCTTGTGAGCAGGAGAGCATTAATCCAACAAGCAAGCTATTAGGTTTAACAAATGTATTCTTGCCATTTCCAGCATACTTGTATATTATGTTAGTACATGAATTGTTCACTTGTTTTCCTTTGCTCTCCTGTTTTCTCTGTAAATTCACATATTCACACACTAATGTCACCTTCTTTTGACCACAGGAGTTGTTGCCACCAAATCCTTTGCCAAGGGCTCCATCATCTGTGATTATCATGGCAAGGTAATCACAGCAGCAGAGGGCAGGAAGATGATGGAGTCCATGCAGGATGAGATGGGCTACCTTTTTTTTTTCAAGACTCATGATGGTCGCGACCTTTGCATCGACGCCCAGACGTTTCCTTGCGAGTGTCACCCATCTGAAGAAACCCTTGGCAGAATGATCAACCATTCGCGGAAGAACAGCAATGTCACGCCACGCTACTGCAAGATGAACTTCCCGGAAGGAGTGAGGGATGTCATCCTGTTCCAGGCCTCCAAAGACATTTCCATCAGCGAAGAGGTCCGGTTCAACTACGGAGTGAACAGGAAGTCTTTCCGAGGAGAAGGGCTGGAACTCGAGTGGCTGGATGACTGACCAACATAGCAGCAGGTAAAGTTTGAATGCAGGCCCATTAAGATGTGTGTGTGTGTGTGTGTGTGTGTGTGTGTGTGCCAGAGTTGCCAGTGAGGGGCCCTGCAGGCCTCTCCTTTTCTTTCACTGCATCAATAAATTCATACTACTTCTCTTTATCTTTCATCACAGGTGGACAGTGTCTCCAGGATGCAGTTCTATTTAGGACTAGGTGATACAATCCCTTGTTTGCACATAACTTGAGACCTTGCTGATGTGAGTGGGAACGACGATGACACCTAAGGGTTTTCAAGTGGGCGCCCTCCTTCCTCAGCGTTTCACTGATGAGCCCACTACACCTCCAGAGGGTTCAGCGATGAGGCCTGGCATCCCAGGCTCACCCCCCTTGACATCATCTCGTTCTTGATGTTATTTCGGAGCCCAGGTGTTGTCTCTCCTCTTAATCCAGAGCCACTGGCTCGCCCTTTCAGCAGCACCGGGGAGGGCTTTGATGGCTTGACGTTGGCCCTGGCCTCGGATTCCCATGTCCTTAAGCAGCCTGGTAGTTGACATGCCTACGAAGCCTCTGCATCCAACTTCCACTGGGCGAACCATAGCTTTCCAGCCATGTTGTTCAGCGTCGGCTGCCAGCTCAGCCTACTTAAGCCTCTTACGTTCGTAGGCCTCGCCCACAGCGTCCTCCCAGGGCACTGTAAGCTCTATGATGTAGACAGTGCGAAGTGAGCTGGACCAAAGCAAGAGGTCCGGTCTGAGGTTGCTCGTGGCGATCTCAGATGGGAAGCAGAGCCTCTGTTCCAGGTCCGCCAGTAACTTCCAGTCCCGTGCCGCTCCCAACTGCCCGGCCTCTGGATGTGGGGTACAGGCCTTGGGCTGCTTCGCACCTTCACGGACAAACTCTCTTGCAGATGCAGGATGGGATGACAGAGGAGGCAGGGCGTTGATGGTTGTCCGTCTGCTCTCCAGCGTAGCTGCTAGGCACTTCAGTACCTGGTTGTGCCGCCAGGTGTAACGGCCTTGTGTAAGGCTTGTCTTGCAGCCGACAAGAATGTGCTTCAGGTTTGCTGGAGATGGACAGAGGGGGCACGTAGGGTCTTCGCCGTACCATTGGCTGAGGTTCTTGGGAGATGGCAGGACATCGTACGTGGCTCGTATAATGAAGCTGGTTCGAAATGCTTCCATGTCCCACAACTCCTTCCAAGAGAACTTTCTCTTCTCAACTCCCTCCCATCTCATCCACTGCCCTTGCTTTGCTTGAGAAATGGCCTTTGCGCACCTCGCTGCCTGTTCTTGCCGGCGCACCTCCTCGACCACAAGACCTCGTCGCTGAGATGGAGTTGCCTTGTACCAGGATGGTTTGCTCTCTCCAAGGCCGAGGCCTCCTCTCCCTTACACTCCTCTTACCTTTGGAATCTGTTTTTAGATAGCCTCATTAAGATAGCAATATTGGAAGTCAAGTGGAGACTTAGCACTCATCACCTACACTATTCACCTCTGAATATATTAATTAGCACTCATTTACAGGTTGACAACATTGTGGGGGAAGCCCCATTCACACTTGACCCTGCCTTGTTGTCATAAAAGATGTTAGAACAGCCTCCATGTGAAAAACAATCACAGGAGTGGTTTCAAAATGTTGAGACTCTGGGAGCAAACAACCTATGTGCTGAATGCAGGAGAAATTACCCGGATTTTCAACAATGTCACCATATAGTCTAAAGCAATATCAGAACAGCTGCTCAAATTCAACACAAACTTTTACTCAGTTTCACACAAAGATTGAAATCTACACATTGTGAAACATAATTTACTATCCTTTTACCTTTGGAGTCTGTTTTTAGATAGCCTCATGATGTGAGCAGATGAATGAGTTAGCTTCTGTTAACCAGCCAGGTTGTGCTGGCATTGAATGCCTGAGCTTGTTGGAAAGAAGAGAATGTAATCTATCTACACTGTGATGTGCAACTATCACAACTGTTCAACTATCTAAGCCTTAATTTGATGTACAGAGAAAAAAAGCCTCCATGGGAAAAACTATCACAGGAGTGGTTTCAAAATGTTGAGAGTCTGGGAGCAAACAGCCTAAGTGCTGAATGCAGGAGAAATTACCCGAATATTCAACAATAGTCTAAAGCAATATCAGAACAGCTGCTCAAATTCAACACAAACTTGTACTCAGTTTCACACAAAGATTGAAATCTACACATTATGAAGCATATTTTACACTCCTCTTACCTTTGGAATCTGTTTTTAGATAGCCTCATTAAGATAGCAATATTGGAAGTCAAGTGGAGACTTAGCACTCATCACCTACACTATTCACCTCTGAATATATTAATTAGCACTTATTTACAGGTTGACAACATTGTGGGGGAAGCCCCATTCACACTTGACCCTGCCTTGTTGTCATAAAAGATGTTAGAACAGCCTCCATGTGAAAAACAATCACAGGAGTGGTTTCAAAATGTTGAGACTCTGGGAGCAAACAACCTATGTGCTGAATGCAGGAGAAATTACCCGGATTTTCAACAATGTCACCATATAGTCTAAAGCAATATCAGAACAGCTGCTCAAATTCAACACAAACTTTTACTCAGTTTCACACAAAGATTGAAATCTACACATTGTGAAACATAATTTACTATCCTTTTACCTTTGGAGTCTGTTTTTAGATAGCCTCATGATGTGAGCAGATGAATGAGTTAGCTTCTGTTAACCAGCCAGGTTGTGCTGGCATTGAATGCCTGAGCTTGTTGGAAAGAAGAGAATGTAATCTATCTACACTGTGATGTGCAACTATCACAACTGTTCAACTATCTAAGCCTTAATTTGATGTACAGAGAAAAAAAGCCTCCATGGGAAAAACTATCACAGGAGTGGTTTCAAAATGTTGAGACCCTGGGAGCAAACAGCCTAAGTGCTGAATGCAGGAGAAATTACCCGAATATTCAACAATAGTCTAAAGCAATATCAGAACAGCTGCTCAAATTCAACACAAACTTGTACTCAGTTTCACACAAAGATTGAAATCTACACATTATGAAGCATATTTTACACTCCTCTTACCTTTGGAATCTGTTTTTAGATAGCCTCATTAAGATAGCAATATTGGAAGTCAAGTGGAGACTTAGCACTCATCACCTACACTATTCACCTCTGAATATATTAATTAGCACTCATTTACAGGTTGACAACATTGTGGGGGAAGCCCCATTCACACTTGACCCTGCCTTGTTGTCATAAAAGATGTTAGAACAGCCTCCATGTGAAAAACAATCACAGGAGTGGTTTCAAAATGTTGAGACTCTGGGAGCAAACAACCTATGTGCTGAATGCAGGAGAAATTACCCGGATTTTCAACAATGTCACCATATAGTCTAAAGCAATATCAGAACAGCTGCTCAAATTCAACACAAACTTTTACTCAGTTTCACACAAAGATTGAAATCTACACATTGTGAAACATAATTTACTATCCTTTTACCTTTGGAGTCTGTTTTTAGATAGCCTCATGATGTGAGCAGATGAATGAGTTAGCTTCTGTTAACCAGCCAGGTTGTGCTGGCATTGAATGCCTGAGCTTGTTGGAAAGAAGAGAATGTAATCTATCTACACTGTGATGTGCAACTATCACAACTGTTCAACTATCTAAGCCTTAATTTGATGTACAGAGAAAAAAAGCCTCCATGGGAAAAACTATCACAGGAGTGGTTTCAAAATGTTGAGACTCTGGGAGCAAACAGCCTAAGTGCTGAATGCAGGAGAAATTACCCGAATATTCAACAATAGTCTAAACCAATATCAGAACAGCTGCTCAAATTCAACACAAACTTGTACTCAGTTTCACACAAAGATTGAAATCTACACATTATGAAGCATATTTTACACTCCTCTTACCTTTGGAATCTGTTTTTAGATAGCCTCATTAAGATAGCAATATTGGAAGTCAAGTGGAGACTTAGCACTCATCACCTACACTATTCACCTCTGAATATATTAATTAGCACTCATTTACAGGTTGACAACATTGTGGGGGAAGCCCCATTCACACTTGACCCTGCCTTGTTGTCATAAAAGATGTTAGAACAGCCTCCATGTGAAAAACAATCACAGGAGTGGTTTCAAAATGTTGAGACTCTGGGAGCAAACAACCTATGTGCTGAATGCAGGAGAAATTACCCGGATTTTCAACAATGTCACCATATAGTCTAAAGCAATATCAGAACAGCTGCTCAAATTCAACACAAACTTTTACTCAGTTTCACACAAAGATTGAAATCTACACATTGTGAAACATAATTTACTATCCTTTTACCTTTGGAGTCTGTTTTTAGATAGCCTCATGATGTGATCAGATGAATGAGTTAGCTTCTGTTAACCAGCCAGGTTGTGCTGGCATTGAATGCCTGAGCTTGTTGGAAAGAAGAGAATGTAATCTATCTACACTGTGATGTGCAACTATCACAACTGTTCAACTATCTAAGCCTTAATTTGATGTACAGAGAAAAAAAGCCTCCATGGGAAAAACTATCACAGGAGTGGTTTCAAAATGTTGAGAGTCTGGGAGCAAACAGCCTAAGTGCTGAATGCAGGAGAAATTACCCGAATATTCAACAATAGTCTAAACCAATATCAGAACAGCTGCTCAAATTCAACACAAACTTGTACTCAGTTTCACACAAAGATTGAAATCTACACATTATGAAGCATATTTTACACTCCTCTTACCTTTGGAATCTGTTTTTAGATAGCCTCATTAAGATAGCAATATTGGAAGTCAAGTGGAGACTTAGCACTCATCACCTACACTATTCACCTCTGAATATATTAATTAGCACTCATTTACAGGTTGACAACATTGTGGGGGAAGCCCCATTCACACTTGACCCTGCCTTGTTGTCATAAAAGATGTTAGAACAGCCTCCATGTGAAAAACAATCACAGGAGTGGTTTCAAAATGTTGAGACTCTGGGAGCAAACAACCTATGTGCTGAATGCAGGAGAAATTACCCGGATTTTCAACAATGTCACCATATAGTCTAAAGCAATATCAGAACAGCTGCTCAAATTCAACACAAACTTTTACTCAGTTTCACACAAAGATTGAAATCTACACATTGTGAAACATAATTTACTATCCTTTTACCTTTGGAGTCTGTTTTTAGATAGCCTCATGATGTGATCAGATGAATGAGTTAGCTTCTGTTAACCAGCCAGGTTGTGCTGGCATTGAATGCCTGAGCTTGTTGGAAAGAAGAGAATGTAATCTATCTACACTGTGATGTGCAACTATCACAACTGTTCAACTATCTAAGCCTTAATTTGATGTACAGAGAAAAAAAGCCTCCATGGGAAAAACTATCACAGGAGTGGTTTCAAAATGTTGAGAGTCTGGGAGCAAACAGCCTAAGTGCTGAATGCAGGAGAAATTACCCGAATATTCAACAATAGTCTAAACCAATATCAGAACAGCTGCTCAAATTCAACACAAACTTGTACTCAGTTTCACACAAAGATTGAAATCTACACATTATGAAGCATATTTTACACTCCTCTTACCTTTGGAATCTGTTTTTAGATAGCCTCATTAAGATAGCAATATTGGAAGTCAAGTGGAGACTTAGCACTCATCACCTACACTATTCACCTCTGAATATATTAATTAGCACTCATTTACAGGTTGACAACATTGTGGGGGAAGCCCCATTCACACTTGACCCTGCCTTGTTGTCATAAAAGATGTTAGAACAGCCTCCATGTGAAAAACAATCACAGGAGTGGTTTCAAAATGTTGAGACTCTGGGAGCAAACAACCTATGTGCTGAATGCAGGAGAAATTACCCGGATTTTCAACAATGTGATAGGTTGACAAAATTGTGGGGGAAGCCCCATTCACACTTGACCCTGCCTTGTTTTCATAAAAGATGTTAGAACAGTCGCACACCAGCTCAGATGAAATTAGTTGCCCAAACCTGACCCACTCTGCAGAACACACACCCAGAAAGCCCAGTCCCAAGAGACAAACGTGAGGATGAGAAAGAGCCGAAGATGTATTTCCCCTTTTACGTGGGAAACCTCAGTGTTGGCCGATTTGGAAGAGGAACTACACAGCAACAGAAACATATCAACTCTCCTGAAGACGGGGGGGACGCTGTTGAAGCACTGAATAGAAACACTTAATGACTTTAAAGGGAATGACCAAGCCACAATAAATCTCCTTTTTGTGGGATCTGCCGTCTCCTCTCCCTAATTCCAGTGCCTCATATCTGCACTAACACTGAATGTTCCTAGGCTCCAGCCCTCTCCAATTAGGTCACACCTAAATTTGGAACATCACCTACACTATTCACCTCTGAATATATTAATTAGCACTCATTTACAGGTTGACAACATTGTGGGGGAAGCCCCATTCACATGATGAGTCACAAACTCCTCCCACCTTTGATAGGCCACAATCAAGCTAATGGGCCTATGGCATCATCATGGAGGATAAATACTGCAGGTAAACTCCACTGCATCAGTGTGTTTTCAATTCTGATCACACACACCACCTCTTTGCCATTTTGGAAGAGAATTTCATCGAACCTGTAGACTTCTGAAGAAAACTCTTTTTTGAAGTTTCTTGCTTTTTTAAAAGGATTTTTTTCGCCTGCTATTTCTATTTCTATTCTTTTTTGGTTTATTTTCTTGCTTTCTCTCTTCCCAAGAGCTTTGTTTTTTTTTTTCTTCTTTTTGTGAAAAAGACTTTTCTGAGGACAATGGCAGGACAGGCTGCAAAGTAAGTACCAATTTGTTTTCACTAGTTGAATTGTATTTTGCTTGAAACATGCAAATGTGGCTGCCAGTGCAGTAAGTGATATTCACTTGAAAAGATTTCTTAAAATAAGTCAGGGGTGGTTTCACTGACTGTCTACTTTCTCTCTTTCTCTCTCACAGCTCGGATCGCCGCATCATCCACTGCCTGCTGTGCGAGAAACCCCAGGAAGTACTGTCTGCCCACCTGGCCAGGGTCTGCATGAAGCGCAACACAGTTGTGGAGAGGCAGGCAGAGCTGCAGAGGGCCAAGAAGTCGATGAAGGATTGGACCCGCCAAGGCAGAACCTGGGACTACGCCGAGATGTGCAGGCGGTACCCCCACAGGCCTTCCAGACTGGCTCTTCTTGAAGATCTTCGTAGAAGAAACTTCTTCGTCCTCAATGCCCCCATGGACGCAGACATTGAACCCAGCGACGAGCAACCATCAACTTCAGCTGCTGCCGAGCAAGCCCCCATCCCGGCCAGTGGCAGCACAGAAGAAGACCGTAGAGGCGCTGAAGAGACCCCCGGCACTGATTCCAGTGAGGATGCTGGTCCAAGTGACCCAACATGGCAAAAGTAAGTTCATCACCTCACTCAACACACACAAGTTCAATCAATGATCTTTGGCTGTGAACATCTGTAAGTTCCTTTGAGCTAATTTTCTCTGTATTTTCTCAGGGACACAGCCCAGTACCAGACAACCCTGAGGGTCAAAATGCAGCAGATGGGACTTTATGAAAAGTTCCCACGTGAAGCTGCAATTTTGACGGGGTTCAAGCAGTACCTGACTACCTCTCTGCTAGTCCCAAACTGCCAACAGGAGGTAAGATCTAACCACATTTTATTTATTTATTTAACCTTTATTTAACCAGGCAAGTCATTAAGAACAAATTCTTATTTACATCTTACACTATAGTATTCTGCTCTCTGTGTTGCTCTTTGCAGCCTGTAGACTTATTAGCATCTCTATAGTGTGACAACAGGCTCATTGACGCGCGCACACACCCCCATACACACACAGACTGCAGCTCTGTAGCAATTCACACTTCTTCTCTTCCTCTTTCATCACAGGTAGACAATGTCTCCAGGATGCTCAGGTACATCCAGCCGAGCGGGAATGAGGTGAGCATGGACTTTCTCCTGAAGAGCACGGAAACCCAAGACTTCCTTAACAGGCTGAGAGTAGTGCAGATGAGTCCATCCACCATCATCAACTACATAAAGAACATGATCCGGTGTGTCCAGTATCTCAAGACACGCCTGGATTTGGCTGCAGCGGACCCGGACTTCCACAGGAAGTGTCAGGCATACATTGAGCTGCTCAACACCTTGAGGAAGCCAGTGGCAAAGGCCCTCAGCAAAGCCACATGCCAAAAAAGGTGAGTTGTTAATCTCCCTGCTCTACCTTTCCTTTAATGACTTCTCTCATGTGGATAGTACTTGGAAGGCTGCCAGGATTATGTGATACAGAAAAATCTCTAGCTCTCCTCCTCATTGGTGTTTTGTTTTATCTTATCATTCTAGGTACGACCGCTTCATTCATGGCCAGGTGACTCTCCATGACTGCCAGAGAGTCCTCCGCGAGTCAAACAAGGACATGCTGGGCATCTACGGGAGGCTCCTGCAGCACCAGCATGTGGAAGAAGAGGAGAAGACGCTGTTCCGCTACCACTGCGAAGCCATCCTGATCCTAAAACATTTCCAGAGACCCGGAGCAGTGGAGGGATTGACAGTAAGTACTTTTCCCCCTCAGTGTTTCCTCAGTTGGTACAAAGTATTGCATGTAGTCAGCAGAAAATATTGCATGTCCAGATTCAAATAGAACAGGGTTACTTTGTTCATGTCATTAATTCCCACGGTGTCCTTCATTGTTTTCCAGACGTCAGAGTGGCTCGACCAGAAGCGCGTTGATGGACGAGTCTGTGTGGGGGTCAGCCAACATAAAACGGCCACAATGCAGATTGCGACATTTGCCCTCACCGAGGAGGAGGCTGCAGTAAGTTCTCTAACAGGCTGAAAAAACTCACCATGAATAACTGTAACACCAGAATCAGAATCAGTTCCTGCTTTGCCTCGCTGGTCCATTTCTTCACTGTTTTGACCAAAGGCTCCATCAATAATTTCTCAAGTATTAACTTCATTCATATCTTATCTCCACAGATGCTGGACGAATACTACCATGGCATCCGCCATGGATGTATGCAGGACGGTGTGGATGATGAGGGCAAATTTTTCCTGTCCAAATCCGGCGGACCAATTTCCAGCGCCACCAACGACCTCAGACGTCTGCATGAACAGTAAGTATTAGCAGAATCCCATGTACTAACATGTATATATTAATATGTACTGTACAGAGAAGGTAGACAAGGATTCAATTGGTAGACTGGTTTTGTACTCTTTCTATAATATTATTCAAATAATATTATAAAAACAGGAGAAAAATTGAAACATGAACATGCTGAGACCTCGTAAAATGCAGCACATGTGCTGGATGGAGGAGGCTGTTTTCCCAGTCTCAACGATGTGAGCAGAAGGTAAGGGTTAGGGCTATTTTCTGTAAAAAAAAAAAAGAACTGAAAGAATTCAGGGTTGAGAGTGGGATTGTAATCTGAGATTTCTTCTTCATTGCAGCTACAAATTACCAAACATCACCAGCCAAGAAATCAGAAAAGTTGCAGAGACAGCGGTGAGTGCAAACTTTTCAGAGGAGCAGAAAAGTGCAGCGGCACACTACATGGCCCACTACAGGATGAGGACCCTGGAGGGTATCGTGGCCACCGCCAACCTGTTCAACAGTTTGAAACGGTATGTGTCATCATCCAAAACACACAACCTTCAACTATTCTCTCTCTCACAGCTGCTTCCAAGGTCAGTCCAGCTGTTTGTCAGTGTTTAACCATGAAATCTTCTCCATCTTGCAGTTCTTCTACTGATGAGTCAGGGGATGCGAGGAGTGGTCGGAGAGAAAAGAGAGGCAGAGACACCGCTGAACAGGACGGCAGGGACTTTACAGCGTTTATCCAGCACTTCCCGGTGACAGCGACTGGCCAGCCGCCCACTAAGAAGCAACGGACCGACGCTGGGTTTCCGACTGACAGAGTGTTTTATGACAGGTGGAGGGCTGTGCAGTATGGCAAGCGGGAGGAATACCTCTTGTGTAAGTGTAAATACTTTATTATGCAATGATTAAATTAAATGATTAACAACATTTCTATAAACAAAAGTAACGTAGAATTCACAAGTGTGGACAAGAATTTAAATTTAAATTTTCTCTCTTTGACAGCCCAATGTACAAGACACCCCCCAACTGTCCAGAAGGTCACAAAGGTCATCAGGGATGAGGGGTGGACTGCCAACCATCCCCGTCCTGAGGACATTGTGGCAAAGTGGAAACCAGCCAAGAGGGTGCAGGTTGAGAGTGATCCACGCATCATTAGGAGGGTCACAAGGCAGAGGTGGACAGGCCTGGCCATCAAGGATTTTGGTGGCGACAAAGGGAAAGGTATGTAAAAATGTCTTGTGAGCAGGAGAGCATTAATCCAACAAGCAAGCTATTAGGTTTAACAAATGTATTCTTGCCATTTCCAGCATACTTGTATATTATGTTAGTACATGAATTGTTCACTTGTTTTCCTTTGCTCTCCTGTTTTCTCTGTAAATTCACATATTCACACACTAATGTCACCTTCTTTTGACCACAGGAGTTGTTGCCACCAAATCCTTTGCCAAGGGCTCCATCATCTGTGATTATCATGGCAAGGTAATCACAGCAGCAGAGGGCAGGAAGATGATGGAGTCCATGCAGGATGAGATGGGCTACCTTTTTTTTTTCAAGACTCATGATGGTCGCGACCTTTGCATCGACGCCCAGACGTTTCCTTGCGAGTGTCACCCATCTGAAGAAACCCTTGGCAGAATGATCAACCATTCGCGGAAGAACAGCAATGTCACGCCACGCTACTGCAAGATGAACTTCCCGGAAGGAGTGAGGGATGTCATCCTGTTCCAGGCCTCCAAAGACATTTCCATCAGCGAAGAGGTCCGGTTCAACTACGGAGTGAACAGGAAGTCTTTCCGAGGAGAAGGGCTGGAACTCGAGTGGCTGGATGACTGACCAACATAGCAGCAGGTAAAGTTTGAATGCAGGCCCATTAAGATGTGTGTGTGTGTGTGTGTGTGTGTGTGTGTGTGCCAGAGTTGCCAGTGAGGGGCCCTGCAGGCCTCTCCTTTTCTTTCACTGCATCAATAAATTCATACTACTTCTCTTTATCTTTCATCACAGGTGGACAGTGTCTCCAGGATGCAGTTCTATTTAGGACTAGGTGATACAATCCCTTGTTTGCACATAACTTGAGACCTTGCTGATGTGAGTGGGAACGACGATGACACCTAAGGGTTTTCAAGTGGGCGCCCTCCTTCCTCAGCGTTTCACTGATGAGCCCACTACACCTCCAGAGGGTTCAGCGATGAGGCCTGGCATCCCAGGCTCACCCCCCTTGACATCATCTCGTTCTTGATGTTATTTCGGAGCCCAGGTGTTGTCTCTCCTCTTAATCCAGAGCCACTGGCTCGCCCTTTCAGCAGCACCGGGGAGGGCTTTGATGGCTTGACGTTGGCCCTGGCCTCGGATTCCCATGTCCTTAAGCAGCCTGGTAGTTGACATGCCTACGAAGCCTCTGCATCCAACTTCCACTGGGCGAACCATAGCTTTCCAGCCATGTTGTTCAGCGTCGGCTGCCAGCTCAGCCTACTTAAGCCTCTTACGTTCGTAGGCCTCGCCCACAGCGTCCTCCCAGGGCACTGTAAGCTCTATGATGTAGACAGTGCGAAGTGAGCTGGACCAAAGCAAGAGGTCCGGTCTGAGGTTGCTCGTGGCGATCTCAGATGGGAAGCAGAGCCTCTGTTCCAGGTCCGCCAGTAACTTCCAGTCCCGTGCCGCTCCCAACTGCCCGGCCTCTGGATGTGGGGTACAGGCCTTGGGCTGCTTCGCACCTTCACGGACAAACTCTCTTGCAGATGCAGGATGGGATGACAGAGGAGGCAGGGCGTTGATGGTTGTCCGTCTGCTCTCCAGCGTAGCTGCTAGGCACTTCAGTACCTGGTTGTGCCGCCAGGTGTAACGGCCTTGTGTAAGGCTTGTCTTGCAGCCGACAAGAATGTGCTTCAGGTTTGCTGGAGATGGACAGAGGGGGCACGTAGGGTCTTCGCCGTACCATTGGCTGAGGTTCTTGGGAGATGGCAGGACATCGTACGTGGCTCGTATAATGAAGCTGGTTCGAAATGCTTCCATGTCCCACAACTCCTTCCAAGAGAACTTTCTCTTCTCAACTCCCTCCCATCTCATCCACTGCCCTTGCTTTGCTTGAGAAATGGCCTTTGCGCACCTCGCTGCCTGTTCTTGCCGGCGCACCTCCTCGACCACAAGACCTCGTCGCTGAGATGGAGTTGCCTTGTACCAGGATGGTTTGCTCTCTCCAAGGCCGAGGCCTCCTCTCCCTTACACTCCTCTTACCTTTGGAATCTGTTTTTAGATAGCCTCATTAAGATAGCAATATTGGAAGTCAAGTGGAGACTTAGCACTCATCACCTACACTATTCACCTCTGAATATATTAATTAGCACTCATTTACAGGTTGACAACATTGTGGGGGAAGCCCCATTCACACTTGACCCTGCCTTGTTGTCATAAAAGATGTTAGAACAGCCTCCATGTGAAAAACAATCACAGGAGTGGTTTCAAAATGTTGAGACTCTGGGAGCAAACAACCTATGTGCTGAATGCAGGAGAAATTACCCGGATTTTCAACAATGTCACCATATAGTCTAAAGCAATATCAGAACAGCTGCTCAAATTCAACACAAACTTTTACTCAGTTTCACACAAAGATTGAAATCTACACATTGTGAAACATAATTTACTATCCTTTTACCTTTGGAGTCTGTTTTTAGATAGCCTCATGATGTGAGCAGATGAATGAGTTAGCTTCTGTTAACCAGCCAGGTTGTGCTGGCATTGAATGCCTGAGCTTGTTGGAAAGAAGAGAATGTAATCTATCTACACTGTGATGTGCAACTATCACAACTGTTCAACTATCTAAGCCTTAATTTGATGTACAGAGAAAAAAAGCCTCCATGGGAAAAACTATCACAGGAGTGGTTTCAAAATGTTGAGACCCTGGGAGCAAACAGCCTAAGTGCTGAATGCAGGAGAAATTACCCGAATATTCAACAATAGTCTAAAGCAATATCAGAACAGCTGCTCAAATTCAACACAAACTTGTACTCAGTTTCACACAAAGATTGAAATCTACACATTATGAAGCATATTTTACACTCCTCTTACCTTTGGAATCTGTTTTTAGATAGCCTCATTAAGATAGCAATATTGGAAGTCAAGTGGAGACTTAGCACTCATCACCTACACTATTCACCTCTGAATATATTAATTAGCACTTATTTACAGGTTGACAACATTGTGGGGGAAGCCCCATTCACACTTGACCCTGCCTTGTTGTCATAAAAGATGTTAGAACAGCCTCCATGTGAAAAACAATCACAGGAGTGGTTTCAAAATGTTGAGACTCTGGGAGCAAACAACCTATGTGCTGAATGCAGGAGAAATTACCCGGATTTTCAACAATGTCACCATATAGTCTAAAGCAATATCAGAACAGCTGCTCAAATTCAACACAAACTTTTACTCAGTTTCACACAAAGATTGAAATCTACACATTGTGAAACATAATTTACTATCCTTTTACCTTTGGAGTCTGTTTTTAGATAGCCTCATGATGTGAGCAGATGAATGAGTTAGCTTCTGTTAACCAGCCAGGTTGTGCTGGCATTGAATGCCTGAGCTTGTTGGAAAGAAGAGAATGTAATCTATCTACACTGTGATGTGCAACTATCACAACTGTTCAACTATCTAAGCCTTAATTTGATGTACAGAGAAAAAAAGCCTCCATGGGAAAAACTATCACAGGAGTGGTTTCAAAATGTTGAGACTCTGGGAGCAAACAGCCTAAGTGCTGAATGCAGGAGAAATTACCCGAATATTCAACAATAGTCTAAAGCAATATCAGAACAGCTGCTCAAATTCAACACAAACTTGTACTCAGTTTCACACAAAGATTGAAATCTACACATTATGAAGCATATTTTACACTCCTCTTACCTTTGGAATCTGTTTTTAGATAGCCTCATTAAGATAGCAATATTGGAAGTCAAGTGGAGACTTAGCACTCATCACCTACACTATTCACCTCTGAATATATTAATTAGCACTCATTTACAGGTTGACAACATTGTGGGGGAAGCCCCATTCACACTTGACCCTGCCTTGTTGTCATAAAAGATGTTAGAACAGCCTCCATGTGAAAAACAATCACAGGAGTGGTTTCAAAATGTTGAGACTCTGGGAGCAAACAACCTATGTGCTGAATGCAGGAGAAATTACCCGGATTTTCAACAATGTCACCATATAGTCTAAAGCAATATCAGAACAGCTGCTCAAATTCAACACAAACTTTTACTCAGTTTCACACAAAGATTGAAATCTACACATTGTGAAACATAATTTACTATCCTTTTACCTTTGGAGTCTGTTTTTAGATAGCCTCATGATGTGAGCAGATGAATGAGTTAGCTTCTGTTAACCAGCCAGGTTGTGCTGGCATTGAATGCCTGAGCTTGTTGGAAAGAAGAGAATGTAATCTATCTACACTGTGATGTGCAACTATCACAACTGTTCAACTATCTAAGCCTTAATTTGATGTACAGAGAAAAAAAGCCTCCATGGGAAAAACTATCACAGGAGTGGTTTCAAAATGTTGAGACTCTGGGAGCAAACAGCCTAAGTGCTGAATGCAGGAGAAATTACCCGAATATTCAACAATAGTCTAAAGCAATATCAGAACAGCTGCTCAAATTCAACACAAACTTGTACTCAGTTTCACACAAAGATTGAAATCTACACATTATGAAGCATATTTTACACTCCTCTTACCTTTGGAATCTGTTTTTAGATAGCCTCATTAAGATAGCAATATTGGAAGTCAAGTGGAGACTTAGCACTCATCACCTACACTATTCACCTCTGAATATATTAATTAGCACTCATTTACAGGTTGACAACATTGTGGGGGAAGCCCCATTCACACTTGACCCTGCCTTGTTGTCATAAAAGATGTTAGAACAGCCTCCATGTGAAAAACAATCACAGGAGTGGTTTCAAAATGTTGAGACTCTGGGAGCAAACAACCTATGTGCTGAATGCAGGAGAAATTACCCGGATTTTCAACAATGTCACCATATAGTCTAAAGCAATATCAGAACAGCTGCTCAAATTCAACACAAACTTTTACTCAGTTTCACACAAAGATTGAAATCTACACATTGTGAAACATAATTTACTATCCTTTTACCTTTGGAGTCTGTTTTTAGATAGCCTCATGATGTGAGCAGATGAATGAGTTAGCTTCTGTTAACCAGCCAGGTTGTGCTGGCATTGAATGCCTGAGCTTGTTGGAAAGAAGAGAATGTAATCTATCTACACTGTGATGTGCAACTATCACAACTGTTCAACTATCGAAGCCTTAATTTGATGTACAGAGAAAAAAAGCCTCCATGGGAAAAACTATCACAGGAGTGGTTTCAAAATGTTGAGAGTCTGGGAGCAAACAGCCTAAGTGCTGAATGCAGGAGAAATTACCCAAATATTCAACAATAGTCTAAACCAATATCAGAACAGCTGCTCAAATTCAACACAAACTTGTACTCAGTTTCACACAAAGATTGAAATCTACACATTATGAAGCATATTTTACACTCCTCTTACCTTTGGAATCTGTTTTTAGATAGCCTCATTAAGATAGCAATATTGGAAGTCAAGTGGAGACTTAGCACTCATCACCTACACTATTCACCTCTGAATATATTAATTAGCACTCATTTACAGGTTGACAACATTGTGGGGGAAGCCCCATTCACACTTGACCCTGCCTTGTTGTCATAAAAGATGTTAGAACAGCCTCCATGTGAAAAACAATCACAGGAGTGGTTTCAAAATGTTGAGACTCTGGGAGCAAACAACCTATGTGCTGAATGCAGGAGAAATTACCCGGATTTTCAACAATGTCACCATATAGTCTAAAGCAATATCAGAACAGCTGCTCAAATTCAACACAAACTTTTACTCAGTTTCACACAAAGATTGAAATCTACACATTGTGAAACATAATTTACTCTCCTTTTACCTTTGGAGTCTGTTTTTAGATAGCCTCATGATGTGAGCAGATGAATGAGTTAGCTTCTGTTAACCAGCCAGGTTGTGCTGGCATTGAATGCCTGAGCTTGTTGGAAAGAAGAGAATGTAATCTATCTACACTGTGATGTGCAACTATCACAACTGTTCAACTATCTAAGCCTTAATTTGATGTACAGAGAAAAAAAGCCTCCATGGGAAAAACTATCACAGGAGTGGTTTCAAAATGTTGAGAGTCTGGGAGCAAACAGCCTAAGTGCTGAATGCAGGAGAAATTACCCGAATATTCAACAATAGTCTAAACCAATATCAGAACAGCTGCTCAAATTCAACACAAACTTGTACTCAGTTTCACACAAAGATTGAAATCTACACATTATGAAGCATATTTTACACTCCTCTTACCTTTGGAATCTGTTTTTAGATAGCCTCATTAAGATAGCAATATTGGAAGTCAAGTGGAGACTTAGCACTCATCACCTACACTATTCACCTCTGAATATATTAATTAGCACTCATTTACAGGTTGACAACATTGTGGGGGAAGCCCCATTCACACTTGACCCTGCCTTGTTGTCATAAAAGATGTTAGAACAGCCTCCATGTGAAAAACAATCACAGGAGTGGTTTCAAAATGTTGAGACTCTGGGAGCAAACAACCTATGTGCTGAATGCAGGAGAAATTACCCGGATTTTCAACAATGTCACCATATAGTCTAAAGCAATATCAGAACAGCTGCTCAAATTCAACACAAACTTTTACTCAGTTTCACACAAAGATTGAAATCTACACATTGTGAAACATAATTTACTATCCTTTTACCTTTGGAGTCTGTTTTTAGATAGCCTCATGATGTGAGCAGATGAATGAGTTAGCTTCTGTTAACCAGCCAGGTTGTGCTGGCATTGAATGCCTGAGCTTGTTGGAAAGAAGAGAATGTAATCTATCTACACTGTGATGTGCAACTATCACAACTGTTCAACTATCTAAGCCTTAATTTGATGTACAGAGAAAAAAAGCCTCCATGGGAAAAACTATCACAGGAGTGGTTTCAAAATGTTGAGAGTCTGGGAGCAAACAGCCTAAGTGCTGAATGCAGGAGAAATTACCCAAATATTCAACAATAGTCTAAACCAATATCAGAACAGCTGCTCAAATTCAACACAAACTTGTACTCAGTTTCACACAAAGATTGAAATCTACACATTATGAAGCATATTTTACACTCCTCTTACCTTTGGAATCTGTTTTTAGATAGCCTCATTAAGATAGCAATATTGGAAGTCAAGTGGAGACTTAGCACTCATCACCTACACTATTCACCTCTGAATATATTAATTAGCACTCATTTACAGGTTGACAACATTGTGGGGGAAGCCCCATTCACACTTGACCCTGCCTTGTTGTCATAAAAGATGTTAGAACAGCCTCCATGTGAAAAACAATCACAGGAGTGGTTTCAAAATGTTGAGACTCTGGGAGCAAACAACCTATGTGCTGAATGCAGGAGAAATTACCCGGATTTTCAACAATGTCACCATATAGTCTAAAGCAATATCAGAACAGCTGCTCAAATTCAACACAAACTTTTACTCAGTTTCACACAAAGATTGAAATCTACACATTGTGAAACATAATTTACTATCCTTTTACCTTTGGAGTCTGTTTTTAGATAGCCTCATGATGTGAGCAGATGAATGAGTTAGCTTCTGTTAACCAGCCAGGTTGTGCTGGCATTGAATGCCTGAGCTTGTTGGAAAGAAGAGAATGTAATCTATCTACACTGTGATGTGCAACTATCACAACTGTTCAACTATCTAAGCCTTAATTTGATGTACAGAGAAAAAAAGCCTCCATGGGAAAAACTATCACAGGAGTGGTTTCAAAATGTTGAGAGTCTGGGAGCAAACAGCCTAAGTGCTGAATGCAGGAGAAATTACCCAAATATTCAACAATAGTCTAAACCAATATCAGAACAGCTGCTCAAATTCAACACAAACTTGTACTCAGTTTCACACAAAGATTGAAATCTACACATTATGAAGCATATTTTACACTCCTCTTACCTTTGGAATCTGTTTTTAGATAGCCTCATTAAGATAGCAATATTGGAAGTCAAGTGGAGACTTAGCACTCATCACCTACACTATTCACCTCTGAATATATTAATTAGCACTCATTTACAGGTTGACAACATTGTGGGGGAAGCCCCATTCACACTTGACCCTGCCTTGTTGTCATAAAAGATGTTAGAACAGCCTCCATGTGAAAAACAATCACAGGAGTGGTTTCAAAATGTTGAGACTCTGGGAGCAAACAACCTATGTGCTGAATGCAGGAGAAA
>NC_136017.1:20267806-20362093 GCF_048128805.1 Centroberyx gerrardi | reverse complement strand
GCACTCATTTACAGGTTGACAACATTGTGGGGGAAGCCCCATTCACACTTGACCCTGCCTTGTTGTCATAAAAGATGTTAGAACAGCCTCCATGTGAAAAACAATCACAGGAGTGGTTTCAAAATGTTGAGACTCTGGGAGCAAACAACCTATGTGCTGAATGCAGGAGAAATTACCCGGATTTTCAACAATGTCACCATATAGTCTAAAGCAATATCAGAACAGCTGCTCAAATTCAACACAAACTTTTACTCAGTTTCACACAAAGATTGAAATCTACACATTGTGAAACATAATTTACTATCCTTTTACCTTTGGAGTCTGTTTTTAGATAGCCTCATGATGTGAGCAGATGAATGAGTTAGCTTCTGTTAACCAGCCAGGTTGTGCTGGCATTGAATGCCTGAGCTTGTTGGAAAGAAGAGAATGTAATCTATCTACACTGTGATGTGCAACTATCACAACTGTTCAACTATCTAAGCCTTAATTTGATGTACAGAGAAAAAAAGCCTCCATGGGAAAAACTATCACAGGAGTGGTTTCAAAATGTTGAGAGTCTGGGAGCAAACAGCCTAAGTGCTGAATGCAGGAGAAATTACCCGAATATTCAACAATAGTCTAAAGCAATATCAGAACAGCTGCTCAAATTCAACACAAACTTGTACTCAGTTTCACACAAAGATTGAAATCTACACATTATGAAGCATATTTTACACTCCTCTTACCTTTGGAATCTGTTTTTAGATAGCCTCATTAAGATAGCAATATTGGAAGTCAAGTGGAGACTTAGCACTCATCACCTACACTATTCACCTCTGAATATATTAATTAGCACTTATTTACAGGTTGACAACATTGTGGGGGAAGCCCCATTCACACTTGACCCTGCCTTGTTGTCATAAAAGATGTTAGAACAGCCTCCATGTGAAAAACAATCACAGGAGTGGTTTCAAAATGTTGAGACTCTGGGAGCAAACAACCTATGTGCTGAATGCAGGAGAAATTACCCGGATTTTCAACAATGTCACCATATAGTCTAAAGCAATATCAGAACAGCTGCTCAAATTCAACACAAACTTTTACTCAGTTTCACACAAAGATTGAAATCTACACATTGTGAAACATAATTTACTATCCTTTTACCTTTGGAGTCTGTTTTTAGATAGCCTCATGATGTGAGCAGATGAATGAGTTAGCTTCTGTTAACCAGCCAGGTTGTGCTGGCATTGAATGCCTGAGCTTGTTGGAAAGAAGAGAATGTAATCTATCTACACTGTGATGTGCAACTATCACAACTGTTCAACTATCTAAGCCTTAATTTGATGTACAGAGAAAAAAAGCCTCCATGGGAAAAACTATCACAGGAGTGGTTTCAAAATGTTGAGACCCTGGGAGCAAACAGCCTAAGTGCTGAATGCAGGAGAAATTACCCGAATATTCAACAATAGTCTAAAGCAATATCAGAACAGCTGCTCAAATTCAACACAAACTTGTACTCAGTTTCACACAAAGATTGAAATCTACACATTATGAAGCATATTTTACACTCCTCTTACCTTTGGAATCTGTTTTTAGATAGCCTCATTAAGATAGCAATATTGGAAGTCAAGTGGAGACTTAGCACTCATCACCTACACTATTCACCTCTGAATATATTAATTAGCACTCATTTACAGGTTGACAACATTGTGGGGGAAGCCCCATTCACACTTGACCCTGCCTTGTTGTCATAAAAGATGTTAGAACAGCCTCCATGTGAAAAACAATCACAGGAGTGGTTTCAAAATGTTGAGACTCTGGGAGCAAACAACCTATGTGCTGAATGCAGGAGAAATTACCCGGATTTTCAACAATGTCACCATATAGTCTAAAGCAATATCAGAACAGCTGCTCAAATTCAACACAAACTTTTACTCAGTTTCACACAAAGATTGAAATCTACACATTGTGAAACATAATTTACTATCCTTTTACCTTTGGAGTCTGTTTTTAGATAGCCTCATGATGTGAGCAGATGAATGAGTTAGCTTCTGTTAACCAGCCAGGTTGTGCTGGCATTGAATGCCTGAGCTTGTTGGAAAGAAGAGAATGTAATCTATCTACACTGTGATGTGCAACTATCACAACTGTTCAACTATCTAAGCCTTAATTTGATGTACAGAGAAAAAAAGCCTCCATGGGAAAAACTATCACAGGAGTGGTTTCAAAATGTTGAGACTCTGGGAGCAAACAGCCTAAGTGCTGAATGCAGGAGAAATTACCCGAATATTCAACAATAGTCTAAACCAATATCAGAACAGCTGCTCAAATTCAACACAAACTTGTACTCAGTTTCACACAAAGATTGAAATCTACACATTATGAAGCATATTTTACACTCCTCTTACCTTTGGAATCTGTTTTTAGATAGCCTCATTAAGATAGCAATATTGGAAGTCAAGTGGAGACTTAGCACTCATCACCTACACTATTCACCTCTGAATATATTAATTAGCACTCATTTACAGGTTGACAACATTGTGGGGGAAGCCCCATTCACACTTGACCCTGCCTTGTTGTCATAAAAGATGTTAGAACAGCCTCCATGTGAAAAACAATCACAGGAGTGGTTTCAAAATGTTGAGACTCTGGGAGCAAACAACCTATGTGCTGAATGCAGGAGAAATTACCCGGATTTTCAACAATGTCACCATATAGTCTAAAGCAATATCAGAACAGCTGCTCAAATTCAACACAAACTTTTACTCAGTTTCACACAAAGATTGAAATCTACACATTGTGAAACATAATTTACTATCCTTTTACCTTTGGAGTCTGTTTTTAGATAGCCTCATGATGTGATCAGATGAATGAGTTAGCTTCTGTTAACCAGCCAGGTTGTGCTGGCATTGAATGCCTGAGCTTGTTGGAAAGAAGAGAATGTAATCTATCTACACTGTGATGTGCAACTATCACAACTGTTCAACTATCTAAGCCTTAATTTGATGTACAGAGAAAAAAAGCCTCCATGGGAAAAACTATCACAGGAGTGGTTTCAAAATGTTGAGAGTCTGGGAGCAAACAGCCTAAGTGCTGAATGCAGGAGAAATTACCCGAATATTCAACAATAGTCTAAACCAATATCAGAACAGCTGCTCAAATTCAACACAAACTTGTACTCAGTTTCACACAAAGATTGAAATCTACACATTATGAAGCATATTTTACACTCCTCTTACCTTTGGAATCTGTTTTTAGATAGCCTCATTAAGATAGCAATATTGGAAGTCAAGTGGAGACTTAGCACTCATCACCTACACTATTCACCTCTGAATATATTAATTAGCACTCATTTACAGGTTGACAACATTGTGGGGGAAGCCCCATTCACACTTGACCCTGCCTTGTTGTCATAAAAGATGTTAGAACAGCCTCCATGTGAAAAACAATCACAGGAGTGGTTTCAAAATGTTGAGACTCTGGGAGCAAACAACCTATGTGCTGAATGCAGGAGAAATTACCCGGATTTTCAACAATGTCACCATATAGTCTAAAGCAATATCAGAACAGCTGCTCAAATTCAACACAAACTTTTACTCAGTTTCACACAAAGATTGAAATCTACACATTGTGAAACATAATTTACTATCCTTTTACCTTTGGAGTCTGTTTTTAGATAGCCTCATGATGTGATCAGATGAATGAGTTAGCTTCTGTTAACCAGCCAGGTTGTGCTGGCATTGAATGCCTGAGCTTGTTGGAAAGAAGAGAATGTAATCTATCTACACTGTGATGTGCAACTATCACAACTGTTCAACTATCTAAGCCTTAATTTGATGTACAGAGAAAAAAAGCCTCCATGGGAAAAACTATCACAGGAGTGGTTTCAAAATGTTGAGAGTCTGGGAGCAAACAGCCTAAGTGCTGAATGCAGGAGAAATTACCCGAATATTCAACAATAGTCTAAACCAATATCAGAACAGCTGCTCAAATTCAACACAAACTTGTACTCAGTTTCACACAAAGATTGAAATCTACACATTATGAAGCATATTTTACACTCCTCTTACCTTTGGAATCTGTTTTTAGATAGCCTCATTAAGATAGCAATATTGGAAGTCAAGTGGAGACTTAGCACTCATCACCTACACTATTCACCTCTGAATATATTAATTAGCACTCATTTACAGGTTGACAACATTGTGGGGGAAGCCCCATTCACACTTGACCCTGCCTTGTTGTCATAAAAGATGTTAGAACAGCCTCCATGTGAAAAACAATCACAGGAGTGGTTTCAAAATGTTGAGACTCTGGGAGCAAACAACCTATGTGCTGAATGCAGGAGAAATTACCCGGATTTTCAACAATGTGATAGGTTGACAAAATTGTGGGGGAAGCCCCATTCACACTTGACCCTGCCTTGTTTTCATAAAAGATGTTAGAACAGTCGCACACCAGCTCAGATGAAATTAGTTGCCCAAACCTGACCCACTCTGCAGAACACACACCCAGAAAGCCCAGTCCCAAGAGACAAACGTGAGGATGAGAAAGAGCCGAAGATGTATTTCCCCTTTTACGTGGGAAACCTCAGTGTTGGCCGATTTGGAAGAGGAACTACACAGCAACAGAAACATATCAACTCTCCTGAAGACGGGGGGGACGCTGTTGAAGCACTGAATAGAAACACTTAATGACTTTAAAGGGAATGACCAAGCCACAATAAATCTCCTTTTTGTGGGATCTGCCGTCTCCTCTCCCTAATTCCAGTGCCTCATATCTGCACTAACACTGAATGTTCCTAGGCTCCAGCCCTCTCCAATTAGGTCACACCTAAATTTGGAACATCACCTACACTATTCACCTCTGAATATATTAATTAGCACTCATTTACAGGTTGACAACATTGTGGGGGAAGCCCCATTCACATGATGAGTCACAAACTCCTCCCACCTTTGATAGGCCACAATCAAGCTAATGGGCCTATGGCATCATCATGGAGGATAAATACTGCAGGTAAACTCCACTGCATCAGTGTGTTTTCAATTCTGATCACACACACCACCTCTTTGCCATTTTGGAAGAGAATTTCATCGAACCTGTAGACTTCTGAAGAAAACTCTTTTTTGAAGTTTCTTGCTTTTTTAAAAGGATTTTTTTCGCCTGCTATTTCTATTTCTATTCTTTTTTGGTTTATTTTCTTGCTTTCTCTCTTCCCAAGAGCTTTGTTTTTTTTTTTCTTCTTTTTGTGAAAAAGACTTTTCTGAGGACAATGGCAGGACAGGCTGCAAAGTAAGTACCAATTTGTTTTCACTAGTTGAATTGTATTTTGCTTGAAACATGCAAATGTGGCTGCCAGTGCAGTAAGTGATATTCACTTGAAAAGATTTCTTAAAATAAGTCAGGGGTGGTTTCACTGACTGTCTACTTTCTCTCTTTCTCTCTCACAGCTCGGATCGCCGCATCATCCACTGCCTGCTGTGCGAGAAACCCCAGGAAGTACTGTCTGCCCACCTGGCCAGGGTCTGCATGAAGCGCAACACAGTTGTGGAGAGGCAGGCAGAGCTGCAGAGGGCCAAGAAGTCGATGAAGGATTGGACCCGCCAAGGCAGAACCTGGGACTACGCCGAGATGTGCAGGCGGTACCCCCACAGGCCTTCCAGACTGGCTCTTCTTGAAGATCTTCGTAGAAGAAACTTCTTCGTCCTCAATGCCCCCATGGACGCAGACATTGAACCCAGCGACGAGCAACCATCAACTTCAGCTGCTGCCGAGCAAGCCCCCATCCCGGCCAGTGGCAGCACAGAAGAAGACCGTAGAGGCGCTGAAGAGACCCCCGGCACTGATTCCAGTGAGGATGCTGGTCCAAGTGACCCAACATGGCAAAAGTAAGTTCATCACCTCACTCAACACACACAAGTTCAATCAATGATCTTTGGCTGTGAACATCTGTAAGTTCCTTTGAGCTAATTTTCTCTGTATTTTCTCAGGGACACAGCCCAGTACCAGACAACCCTGAGGGTCAAAATGCAGCAGATGGGACTTTATGAAAAGTTCCCACGTGAAGCTGCAATTTTGACGGGGTTCAAGCAGTACCTGACTACCTCTCTGCTAGTCCCAAACTGCCAACAGGAGGTAAGATCTAACCACATTTTATTTATTTATTTAACCTTTATTTAACCAGGCAAGTCATTAAGAACAAATTCTTATTTACATCTTACACTATAGTATTCTGCTCTCTGTGTTGCTCTTTGCAGCCTGTAGACTTATTAGCATCTCTATAGTGTGACAACAGGCTCATTGACGCGCGCACACACCCCCATACACACACAGACTGCAGCTCTGTAGCAATTCACACTTCTTCTCTTCCTCTTTCATCACAGGTAGACAATGTCTCCAGGATGCTCAGGTACATCCAGCCGAGCGGGAATGAGGTGAGCATGGACTTTCTCCTGAAGAGCACGGAAACCCAAGACTTCCTTAACAGGCTGAGAGTAGTGCAGATGAGTCCATCCACCATCATCAACTACATAAAGAACATGATCCGGTGTGTCCAGTATCTCAAGACACGCCTGGATTTGGCTGCAGCGGACCCGGACTTCCACAGGAAGTGTCAGGCATACATTGAGCTGCTCAACACCTTGAGGAAGCCAGTGGCAAAGGCCCTCAGCAAAGCCACATGCCAAAAAAGGTGAGTTGTTAATCTCCCTGCTCTACCTTTCCTTTAATGACTTCTCTCATGTGGATAGTACTTGGAAGGCTGCCAGGATTATGTGATACAGAAAAATCTCTAGCTCTCCTCCTCATTGGTGTTTTGTTTTATCTTATCATTCTAGGTACGACCGCTTCATTCATGGCCAGGTGACTCTCCATGACTGCCAGAGAGTCCTCCGCGAGTCAAACAAGGACATGCTGGGCATCTACGGGAGGCTCCTGCAGCACCAGCATGTGGAAGAAGAGGAGAAGACGCTGTTCCGCTACCACTGCGAAGCCATCCTGATCCTAAAACATTTCCAGAGACCCGGAGCAGTGGAGGGATTGACAGTAAGTACTTTTCCCCCTCAGTGTTTCCTCAGTTGGTACAAAGTATTGCATGTAGTCAGCAGAAAATATTGCATGTCCAGATTCAAATAGAACAGGGTTACTTTGTTCATGTCATTAATTCCCACGGTGTCCTTCATTGTTTTCCAGACGTCAGAGTGGCTCGACCAGAAGCGCGTTGATGGACGAGTCTGTGTGGGGGTCAGCCAACATAAAACGGCCACAATGCAGATTGCGACATTTGCCCTCACCGAGGAGGAGGCTGCAGTAAGTTCTCTAACAGGCTGAAAAAACTCACCATGAATAACTGTAACACCAGAATCAGAATCAGTTCCTGCTTTGCCTCGCTGGTCCATTTCTTCACTGTTTTGACCAAAGGCTCCATCAATAATTTCTCAAGTATTAACTTCATTCATATCTTATCTCCACAGATGCTGGACGAATACTACCATGGCATCCGCCATGGATGTATGCAGGACGGTGTGGATGATGAGGGCAAATTTTTCCTGTCCAAATCCGGCGGACCAATTTCCAGCGCCACCAACGACCTCAGACGTCTGCATGAACAGTAAGTATTAGCAGAATCCCATGTACTAACATGTATATATTAATATGTACTGTACAGAGAAGGTAGACAAGGATTCAATTGGTAGACTGGTTTTGTACTCTTTCTATAATATTATTCAAATAATATTATAAAAACAGGAGAAAAATTGAAACATGAACATGCTGAGACCTCGTAAAATGCAGCACATGTGCTGGATGGAGGAGGCTGTTTTCCCAGTCTCAACGATGTGAGCAGAAGGTAAGGGTTAGGGCTATTTTCTGTAAAAAAAAAAAAGAACTGAAAGAATTCAGGGTTGAGAGTGGGATTGTAATCTGAGATTTCTTCTTCATTGCAGCTACAAATTACCAAACATCACCAGCCAAGAAATCAGAAAAGTTGCAGAGACAGCGGTGAGTGCAAACTTTTCAGAGGAGCAGAAAAGTGCAGCGGCACACTACATGGCCCACTACAGGATGAGGACCCTGGAGGGTATCGTGGCCACCGCCAACCTGTTCAACAGTTTGAAACGGTATGTGTCATCATCCAAAACACACAACCTTCAACTATTCTCTCTCTCACAGCTGCTTCCAAGGTCAGTCCAGCTGTTTGTCAGTGTTTAACCATGAAATCTTCTCCATCTTGCAGTTCTTCTACTGATGAGTCAGGGGATGCGAGGAGTGGTCGGAGAGAAAAGAGAGGCAGAGACACCGCTGAACAGGACGGCAGGGACTTTACAGCGTTTATCCAGCACTTCCCGGTGACAGCGACTGGCCAGCCGCCCACTAAGAAGCAACGGACCGACGCTGGGTTTCCGACTGACAGAGTGTTTTATGACAGGTGGAGGGCTGTGCAGTATGGCAAGCGGGAGGAATACCTCTTGTGTAAGTGTAAATACTTTATTATGCAATGATTAAATTAAATGATTAACAACATTTCTATAAACAAAAGTAACGTAGAATTCACAAGTGTGGACAAGAATTTAAATTTAAATTTTCTCTCTTTGACAGCCCAATGTACAAGACACCCCCCAACTGTCCAGAAGGTCACAAAGGTCATCAGGGATGAGGGGTGGACTGCCAACCATCCCCGTCCTGAGGACATTGTGGCAAAGTGGAAACCAGCCAAGAGGGTGCAGGTTGAGAGTGATCCACGCATCATTAGGAGGGTCACAAGGCAGAGGTGGACAGGCCTGGCCATCAAGGATTTTGGTGGCGACAAAGGGAAAGGTATGTAAAAATGTCTTGTGAGCAGGAGAGCATTAATCCAACAAGCAAGCTATTAGGTTTAACAAATGTATTCTTGCCATTTCCAGCATACTTGTATATTATGTTAGTACATGAATTGTTCACTTGTTTTCCTTTGCTCTCCTGTTTTCTCTGTAAATTCACATATTCACACACTAATGTCACCTTCTTTTGACCACAGGAGTTGTTGCCACCAAATCCTTTGCCAAGGGCTCCATCATCTGTGATTATCATGGCAAGGTAATCACAGCAGCAGAGGGCAGGAAGATGATGGAGTCCATGCAGGATGAGATGGGCTACCTTTTTTTTTTCAAGACTCATGATGGTCGCGACCTTTGCATCGACGCCCAGACGTTTCCTTGCGAGTGTCACCCATCTGAAGAAACCCTTGGCAGAATGATCAACCATTCGCGGAAGAACAGCAATGTCACGCCACGCTACTGCAAGATGAACTTCCCGGAAGGAGTGAGGGATGTCATCCTGTTCCAGGCCTCCAAAGACATTTCCATCAGCGAAGAGGTCCGGTTCAACTACGGAGTGAACAGGAAGTCTTTCCGAGGAGAAGGGCTGGAACTCGAGTGGCTGGATGACTGACCAACATAGCAGCAGGTAAAGTTTGAATGCAGGCCCATTAAGATGTGTGTGTGTGTGTGTGTGTGTGTGTGTGTGTGCCAGAGTTGCCAGTGAGGGGCCCTGCAGGCCTCTCCTTTTCTTTCACTGCATCAATAAATTCATACTACTTCTCTTTATCTTTCATCACAGGTGGACAGTGTCTCCAGGATGCAGTTCTATTTAGGACTAGGTGATACAATCCCTTGTTTGCACATAACTTGAGACCTTGCTGATGTGAGTGGGAACGACGATGACACCTAAGGGTTTTCAAGTGGGCGCCCTCCTTCCTCAGCGTTTCACTGATGAGCCCACTACACCTCCAGAGGGTTCAGCGATGAGGCCTGGCATCCCAGGCTCACCCCCCTTGACATCATCTCGTTCTTGATGTTATTTCGGAGCCCAGGTGTTGTCTCTCCTCTTAATCCAGAGCCACTGGCTCGCCCTTTCAGCAGCACCGGGGAGGGCTTTGATGGCTTGACGTTGGCCCTGGCCTCGGATTCCCATGTCCTTAAGCAGCCTGGTAGTTGACATGCCTACGAAGCCTCTGCATCCAACTTCCACTGGGCGAACCATAGCTTTCCAGCCATGTTGTTCAGCGTCGGCTGCCAGCTCAGCCTACTTAAGCCTCTTACGTTCGTAGGCCTCGCCCACAGCGTCCTCCCAGGGCACTGTAAGCTCTATGATGTAGACAGTGCGAAGTGAGCTGGACCAAAGCAAGAGGTCCGGTCTGAGGTTGCTCGTGGCGATCTCAGATGGGAAGCAGAGCCTCTGTTCCAGGTCCGCCAGTAACTTCCAGTCCCGTGCCGCTCCCAACTGCCCGGCCTCTGGATGTGGGGTACAGGCCTTGGGCTGCTTCGCACCTTCACGGACAAACTCTCTTGCAGATGCAGGATGGGATGACAGAGGAGGCAGGGCGTTGATGGTTGTCCGTCTGCTCTCCAGCGTAGCTGCTAGGCACTTCAGTACCTGGTTGTGCCGCCAGGTGTAACGGCCTTGTGTAAGGCTTGTCTTGCAGCCGACAAGAATGTGCTTCAGGTTTGCTGGAGATGGACAGAGGGGGCACGTAGGGTCTTCGCCGTACCATTGGCTGAGGTTCTTGGGAGATGGCAGGACATCGTACGTGGCTCGTATAATGAAGCTGGTTCGAAATGCTTCCATGTCCCACAACTCCTTCCAAGAGAACTTTCTCTTCTCAACTCCCTCCCATCTCATCCACTGCCCTTGCTTTGCTTGAGAAATGGCCTTTGCGCACCTCGCTGCCTGTTCTTGCCGGCGCACCTCCTCGACCACAAGACCTCGTCGCTGAGATGGAGTTGCCTTGTACCAGGATGGTTTGCTCTCTCCAAGGCCGAGGCCTCCTCTCCCTTACACTCCTCTTACCTTTGGAATCTGTTTTTAGATAGCCTCATTAAGATAGCAATATTGGAAGTCAAGTGGAGACTTAGCACTCATCACCTACACTATTCACCTCTGAATATATTAATTAGCACTCATTTACAGGTTGACAACATTGTGGGGGAAGCCCCATTCACACTTGACCCTGCCTTGTTGTCATAAAAGATGTTAGAACAGCCTCCATGTGAAAAACAATCACAGGAGTGGTTTCAAAATGTTGAGACTCTGGGAGCAAACAACCTATGTGCTGAATGCAGGAGAAATTACCCGGATTTTCAACAATGTCACCATATAGTCTAAAGCAATATCAGAACAGCTGCTCAAATTCAACACAAACTTTTACTCAGTTTCACACAAAGATTGAAATCTACACATTGTGAAACATAATTTACTATCCTTTTACCTTTGGAGTCTGTTTTTAGATAGCCTCATGATGTGAGCAGATGAATGAGTTAGCTTCTGTTAACCAGCCAGGTTGTGCTGGCATTGAATGCCTGAGCTTGTTGGAAAGAAGAGAATGTAATCTATCTACACTGTGATGTGCAACTATCACAACTGTTCAACTATCTAAGCCTTAATTTGATGTACAGAGAAAAAAAGCCTCCATGGGAAAAACTATCACAGGAGTGGTTTCAAAATGTTGAGACCCTGGGAGCAAACAGCCTAAGTGCTGAATGCAGGAGAAATTACCCGAATATTCAACAATAGTCTAAAGCAATATCAGAACAGCTGCTCAAATTCAACACAAACTTGTACTCAGTTTCACACAAAGATTGAAATCTACACATTATGAAGCATATTTTACACTCCTCTTACCTTTGGAATCTGTTTTTAGATAGCCTCATTAAGATAGCAATATTGGAAGTCAAGTGGAGACTTAGCACTCATCACCTACACTATTCACCTCTGAATATATTAATTAGCACTTATTTACAGGTTGACAACATTGTGGGGGAAGCCCCATTCACACTTGACCCTGCCTTGTTGTCATAAAAGATGTTAGAACAGCCTCCATGTGAAAAACAATCACAGGAGTGGTTTCAAAATGTTGAGACTCTGGGAGCAAACAACCTATGTGCTGAATGCAGGAGAAATTACCCGGATTTTCAACAATGTCACCATATAGTCTAAAGCAATATCAGAACAGCTGCTCAAATTCAACACAAACTTTTACTCAGTTTCACACAAAGATTGAAATCTACACATTGTGAAACATAATTTACTATCCTTTTACCTTTGGAGTCTGTTTTTAGATAGCCTCATGATGTGAGCAGATGAATGAGTTAGCTTCTGTTAACCAGCCAGGTTGTGCTGGCATTGAATGCCTGAGCTTGTTGGAAAGAAGAGAATGTAATCTATCTACACTGTGATGTGCAACTATCACAACTGTTCAACTATCTAAGCCTTAATTTGATGTACAGAGAAAAAAAGCCTCCATGGGAAAAACTATCACAGGAGTGGTTTCAAAATGTTGAGACTCTGGGAGCAAACAGCCTAAGTGCTGAATGCAGGAGAAATTACCCGAATATTCAACAATAGTCTAAAGCAATATCAGAACAGCTGCTCAAATTCAACACAAACTTGTACTCAGTTTCACACAAAGATTGAAATCTACACATTATGAAGCATATTTTACACTCCTCTTACCTTTGGAATCTGTTTTTAGATAGCCTCATTAAGATAGCAATATTGGAAGTCAAGTGGAGACTTAGCACTCATCACCTACACTATTCACCTCTGAATATATTAATTAGCACTCATTTACAGGTTGACAACATTGTGGGGGAAGCCCCATTCACACTTGACCCTGCCTTGTTGTCATAAAAGATGTTAGAACAGCCTCCATGTGAAAAACAATCACAGGAGTGGTTTCAAAATGTTGAGACTCTGGGAGCAAACAACCTATGTGCTGAATGCAGGAGAAATTACCCGGATTTTCAACAATGTCACCATATAGTCTAAAGCAATATCAGAACAGCTGCTCAAATTCAACACAAACTTTTACTCAGTTTCACACAAAGATTGAAATCTACACATTGTGAAACATAATTTACTATCCTTTTACCTTTGGAGTCTGTTTTTAGATAGCCTCATGATGTGAGCAGATGAATGAGTTAGCTTCTGTTAACCAGCCAGGTTGTGCTGGCATTGAATGCCTGAGCTTGTTGGAAAGAAGAGAATGTAATCTATCTACACTGTGATGTGCAACTATCACAACTGTTCAACTATCTAAGCCTTAATTTGATGTACAGAGAAAAAAAGCCTCCATGGGAAAAACTATCACAGGAGTGGTTTCAAAATGTTGAGACTCTGGGAGCAAACAGCCTAAGTGCTGAATGCAGGAGAAATTACCCGAATATTCAACAATAGTCTAAAGCAATATCAGAACAGCTGCTCAAATTCAACACAAACTTGTACTCAGTTTCACACAAAGATTGAAATCTACACATTATGAAGCATATTTTACACTCCTCTTACCTTTGGAATCTGTTTTTAGATAGCCTCATTAAGATAGCAATATTGGAAGTCAAGTGGAGACTTAGCACTCATCACCTACACTATTCACCTCTGAATATATTAATTAGCACTCATTTACAGGTTGACAACATTGTGGGGGAAGCCCCATTCACACTTGACCCTGCCTTGTTGTCATAAAAGATGTTAGAACAGCCTCCATGTGAAAAACAATCACAGGAGTGGTTTCAAAATGTTGAGACTCTGGGAGCAAACAACCTATGTGCTGAATGCAGGAGAAATTACCCGGATTTTCAACAATGTCACCATATAGTCTAAAGCAATATCAGAACAGCTGCTCAAATTCAACACAAACTTTTACTCAGTTTCACACAAAGATTGAAATCTACACATTGTGAAACATAATTTACTATCCTTTTACCTTTGGAGTCTGTTTTTAGATAGCCTCATGATGTGAGCAGATGAATGAGTTAGCTTCTGTTAACCAGCCAGGTTGTGCTGGCATTGAATGCCTGAGCTTGTTGGAAAGAAGAGAATGTAATCTATCTACACTGTGATGTGCAACTATCACAACTGTTCAACTATCGAAGCCTTAATTTGATGTACAGAGAAAAAAAGCCTCCATGGGAAAAACTATCACAGGAGTGGTTTCAAAATGTTGAGAGTCTGGGAGCAAACAGCCTAAGTGCTGAATGCAGGAGAAATTACCCAAATATTCAACAATAGTCTAAACCAATATCAGAACAGCTGCTCAAATTCAACACAAACTTGTACTCAGTTTCACACAAAGATTGAAATCTACACATTATGAAGCATATTTTACACTCCTCTTACCTTTGGAATCTGTTTTTAGATAGCCTCATTAAGATAGCAATATTGGAAGTCAAGTGGAGACTTAGCACTCATCACCTACACTATTCACCTCTGAATATATTAATTAGCACTCATTTACAGGTTGACAACATTGTGGGGGAAGCCCCATTCACACTTGACCCTGCCTTGTTGTCATAAAAGATGTTAGAACAGCCTCCATGTGAAAAACAATCACAGGAGTGGTTTCAAAATGTTGAGACTCTGGGAGCAAACAACCTATGTGCTGAATGCAGGAGAAATTACCCGGATTTTCAACAATGTCACCATATAGTCTAAAGCAATATCAGAACAGCTGCTCAAATTCAACACAAACTTTTACTCAGTTTCACACAAAGATTGAAATCTACACATTGTGAAACATAATTTACTCTCCTTTTACCTTTGGAGTCTGTTTTTAGATAGCCTCATGATGTGAGCAGATGAATGAGTTAGCTTCTGTTAACCAGCCAGGTTGTGCTGGCATTGAATGCCTGAGCTTGTTGGAAAGAAGAGAATGTAATCTATCTACACTGTGATGTGCAACTATCACAACTGTTCAACTATCTAAGCCTTAATTTGATGTACAGAGAAAAAAAGCCTCCATGGGAAAAACTATCACAGGAGTGGTTTCAAAATGTTGAGAGTCTGGGAGCAAACAGCCTAAGTGCTGAATGCAGGAGAAATTACCCGAATATTCAACAATAGTCTAAACCAATATCAGAACAGCTGCTCAAATTCAACACAAACTTGTACTCAGTTTCACACAAAGATTGAAATCTACACATTATGAAGCATATTTTACACTCCTCTTACCTTTGGAATCTGTTTTTAGATAGCCTCATTAAGATAGCAATATTGGAAGTCAAGTGGAGACTTAGCACTCATCACCTACACTATTCACCTCTGAATATATTAATTAGCACTCATTTACAGGTTGACAACATTGTGGGGGAAGCCCCATTCACACTTGACCCTGCCTTGTTGTCATAAAAGATGTTAGAACAGCCTCCATGTGAAAAACAATCACAGGAGTGGTTTCAAAATGTTGAGACTCTGGGAGCAAACAACCTATGTGCTGAATGCAGGAGAAATTACCCGGATTTTCAACAATGTCACCATATAGTCTAAAGCAATATCAGAACAGCTGCTCAAATTCAACACAAACTTTTACTCAGTTTCACACAAAGATTGAAATCTACACATTGTGAAACATAATTTACTATCCTTTTACCTTTGGAGTCTGTTTTTAGATAGCCTCATGATGTGAGCAGATGAATGAGTTAGCTTCTGTTAACCAGCCAGGTTGTGCTGGCATTGAATGCCTGAGCTTGTTGGAAAGAAGAGAATGTAATCTATCTACACTGTGATGTGCAACTATCACAACTGTTCAACTATCTAAGCCTTAATTTGATGTACAGAGAAAAAAAGCCTCCATGGGAAAAACTATCACAGGAGTGGTTTCAAAATGTTGAGAGTCTGGGAGCAAACAGCCTAAGTGCTGAATGCAGGAGAAATTACCCAAATATTCAACAATAGTCTAAACCAATATCAGAACAGCTGCTCAAATTCAACACAAACTTGTACTCAGTTTCACACAAAGATTGAAATCTACACATTATGAAGCATATTTTACACTCCTCTTACCTTTGGAATCTGTTTTTAGATAGCCTCATTAAGATAGCAATATTGGAAGTCAAGTGGAGACTTAGCACTCATCACCTACACTATTCACCTCTGAATATATTAATTAGCACTCATTTACAGGTTGACAACATTGTGGGGGAAGCCCCATTCACACTTGACCCTGCCTTGTTGTCATAAAAGATGTTAGAACAGCCTCCATGTGAAAAACAATCACAGGAGTGGTTTCAAAATGTTGAGACTCTGGGAGCAAACAACCTATGTGCTGAATGCAGGAGAAATTACCCGGATTTTCAACAATGTCACCATATAGTCTAAAGCAATATCAGAACAGCTGCTCAAATTCAACACAAACTTTTACTCAGTTTCACACAAAGATTGAAATCTACACATTGTGAAACATAATTTACTATCCTTTTACCTTTGGAGTCTGTTTTTAGATAGCCTCATGATGTGAGCAGATGAATGAGTTAGCTTCTGTTAACCAGCCAGGTTGTGCTGGCATTGAATGCCTGAGCTTGTTGGAAAGAAGAGAATGTAATCTATCTACACTGTGATGTGCAACTATCACAACTGTTCAACTATCTAAGCCTTAATTTGATGTACAGAGAAAAAAAGCCTCCATGGGAAAAACTATCACAGGAGTGGTTTCAAAATGTTGAGAGTCTGGGAGCAAACAGCCTAAGTGCTGAATGCAGGAGAAATTACCCAAATATTCAACAATAGTCTAAACCAATATCAGAACAGCTGCTCAAATTCAACACAAACTTGTACTCAGTTTCACACAAAGATTGAAATCTACACATTATGAAGCATATTTTACACTCCTCTTACCTTTGGAATCTGTTTTTAGATAGCCTCATTAAGATAGCAATATTGGAAGTCAAGTGGAGACTTAGCACTCATCACCTACACTATTCACCTCTGAATATATTAATTAGCACTCATTTACAGGTTGACAACATTGTGGGGGAAGCCCCATTCACACTTGACCCTGCCTTGTTGTCATAAAAGATGTTAGAACAGCCTCCATGTGAAAAACAATCACAGGAGTGGTTTCAAAATGTTGAGACTCTGGGAGCAAACAACCTATGTGCTGAATGCAGGAGAAATTACCCGGATTTTCAACAATGTGATAGGTTGACAAAATTGTGGGGGAAGCCCCATTCACACTTGACCCTGCCTTGTTTTCATAAAAGATGTTAGAACAGTCGCACACCAGCTCAGATGAAATTAGTTGCCCAAACCTGACCCACTCTGCAGAACACACACCCAGAAAGCCCAGTCCCAAGAGACAAACGTGAGGATGAGAAAGAGCCGAAGATGTATTTCCCCTTTTACGTGGGAAACCTCAGTGTTGGCCGATTTGGAAGAGGAACTACACAGCAACAGAAACATATCAACTCTCCTGAAGACGGGGGGGACGCTGTTGAAGCACTGAATAGAAACACTTAATGACTTTAAAGGGAATGACCAAGCCACAATAAATCTCCTTTTTGTGGGATCTGCCGTCTCCTCTCCCTAATTCCAGTGCCTCATATCTGCACTAACACTGAATGTTCCTAGGCTCCAGCCCTCTCCAATTAGGTCACACCTAAATTTGGAACATCACCTACACTATTCACCTCTGAATATATTAATTAGCACTCATTTACAGGTTGACAACATTGTGGGGGAAGCCCCATTCACATGATGAGTCACAAACTCCTCCCACCTTTGATAGGCCACAATCAAGCTAATGGGCCTATGGCATCATCATGGAGGATAAATACTGCAGGTAAACTCCACTGCATCAGTGTGTTTTCAATTCTGATCACACACACCACCTCTTTGCCATTTTGGAAGAGAATTTCATCGAACCTGTAGACTTCTGAAGAAAACTCTTTTTTGAAGTTTCTTGCTTTTTTAAAAGGATTTTTTTCGCCTGCTATTTCTATTTCTATTCTTTTTTGGTTTATTTTCTTGCTTTCTCTCTTCCCAAGAGCTTTGTTTTTTTTTTCTTCTTTTTGTGAAAAAGACTTTTCTGAGGACAATGGCAGGACAGGCTGCAAAGTAAGTACCAATTTGTTTTCACTAGTTGAATTGTATTTTGCTTGAAACATGCAAATGTGGCTGCCAGTGCAGTAAGTGATATTCACTTGAAAAGATTTCTTAAAATAAGTCAGGGGTGGTTTCACTGACTGTCTACTTTCTCTCTTTCTCTCTCACAGCTCGGATCGCCGCATCATCCACTGCCTGCTGTGCGAGAAACCCCAGGAAGTACTGTCTGCCCACCTGGCCAGGGTCTGCATGAAGCGCAACACAGTTGTGGAGAGGCAGGCAGAGCTGCAGAGGGCCAAGAAGTCGATGAAGGATTGGACCCGCCAAGGCAGAACCTGGGACTACGCCGAGATGTGCAGGCGGTACCCCCACAGGCCTTCCAGACTGGCTCTTCTTGAAGATCTTCGTAGAAGAAACTTCTTCGTCCTCAATGCCCCCATGGACGCAGACATTGAACCCAGCGACGAGCAACCGTCAACTTCAGCTGCTGCCGAGCAAGCCCCCATCCCGGCCAGTGGCAGCACAGAAGAAGACCGTAGAGGCGCTGAAGAGACCCCCGGCACTGATTCCAGTGAGGATGCTGGTCCAAGTGACCCAACATGGCAAAAGTAAGTTCATCACCTCACTCAACACACACAAGTTCAATCAATGATCTTTGGCTGTGAACATCTGTAAGTTCCTTTGAGCTAATTTTCTCTGTATTTTCTCAGGGACACAGCCCAGTACCAGACAACCCTGAGGGTCAAAATGCAGCAGATGGGACTTGAAAAGTTCCCACGTGAAGCTGCAATTTTGACGGGGTTCAAGCAGTACCTGACTACCTCTCTGCTAGTCCCAAACTGCCAACAGGAGGTAAGATCTAACCACATTTTATTTATTTATTTAACCTTTATTTAACCAGGCAAGTCATTAAGAACAAATTCTTATTTACATCTTACACTATAGTATTCTGCTCTCTGTGTTGCTCTTTGCAGCCTGTAGACTTATTAGCATCTCTATAGTGTGACAACAGGCTCATTGACGCGCGCACACACCCCCATACACACACAGACTGCAGCTCTGTAGCAATTCACACTTCTTCTCTTCCTCTTTCATCACAGGTAGACAATGTCTCCAGGATGCTCAGGTACATCCAGCCGAGCGGGAATGAGGTGAGCATGGACTTTCTCCTGAAGAGCACGGAAACCCAAGACTTCCTTAACAGGCTGAGAGTAGTGCAGATGAGTCCATCCACCATCATCAACTACATAAAGAACATGATCCGGTGTGTCCAGTATCTCAAGACACGCCTGGATTTGGCTGCAGCGGACCCGGACTTCCACAGGAAGTGTCAGGCATACATTGAGCTGCTCAACACCTTGAGGAAGCCAGTGGCAAAGGCCCTCAGCAAAGCCACATGCCAAAAAAGGTGAGTTGTTAATCTCCCTGCTCTACCTTTCCTTTAATGACTTCTCTCATGTGGATAGTACTTGGAAGGCTGCCAGGATTATGTGATACAGAAAAATCTCTAGCTCTCCTCCTCATTGGTGTTTTGTTTTATCTTATCATTCTAGGTACGACCGCTTCATTCATGGCCAGGTGACTCTCCATGACTGCCAGAGAGTCCTCCGCGAGTCAAACAAGGACATGCTGGGCATCTACGGGAGGCTCCTGCAGCACCAGCATGTGGAAGAAGAGGAGAAGACGCTGTTCCGCTACCACTGCGAAGCCATCCTGATCCTAAAACATTTCCAGAGACCCGGAGCAGTGGAGGGATTGACAGTAAGTACTTTTCCCCCTCAGTGTTTCCTCAGTTGGTACAAAGTATTGCATGTAGTCAGCAGAAAATATTGCATGTCCAGATTCAAATAGAACAGGGTTACTTTGTTCATGTCATTAATTCCCACGGTGTCCTTCATTGTTTTCCAGACGTCAGAGTGGCTCGACCAGAAGCGCGTTGATGGACGAGTCTGTGTGGGGGTCAGCCAACATAAAACGGCCACAATGCAGATTGCGACATTTGCCCTCACCGAGGAGGAGGCTGCAGTAAGTTCTCTAACAGGCTGAAAAAACTCACCATGAATAACTGTAACACCAGAATCAGAATCAGTTCCTGCTTTGCCTCGCTGGTCCATTTCTTCACTGTTTTGACCAAAGGCTCCATCAATAATTTCTCAAGTATTAACTTCATTCATATCTTATCTCCACAGATGCTGGACGAATACTACCATGGCATCCGCCATGGATGTATGCAGGACGGTGTGGATGATGAGGGCAAATTTTTCCTGTCCAAATCCGGCGGACCAATTTCCAGCGCCACCAACGACCTCAGACGTCTGCATGAACAGTAAGTATTAGCAGAATCCCATGTACTAACATGTATATATTAATATGTACTGTACAGAGAAGGTAGACAAGGATTCAATTGGTAGACTGGTTTTGTACTCTTTCTATAATATTATTCAAATAATATTATAAAAACAGGAGAAAAATTGAAACATGAACATGCTGAGACCTCGTAAAATGCAGCACATGTGCTGGATGGAGGAGGCTGTTTTCCCAGTCTCAACGATGTGAGCAGAAGGTTAGGGTTAGGGCTATTTTCTGTAAAAAAAAAAAAGAACTGAAAGAATTCAGGGTTGAGAGTGGGATTGTAATCTGAGATTTCTTCTTCATTGCAGCTACAAATTACCAAACATCACCAGCCAAGAAATCAGAAAAGTTGCAGAGACAGCGGTGAGTGCAAACTTTTCAGAGGAGCAGAAAAGTGCAGCGGCACACTACATGGCCCACTACAGGATGAGGACCCTGGAGGGTATCGTGGCCACCGCCAACCTGTTCAACAGTTTGAAACGGTATGTGTCATCATCCAAAACACACAACCTTCAACTATTCTCTCTCTCACAGCTGCTTCCAAGGTCAGTCCAGCTGTTTGTCAGTGTTTAACCATGAAATCTTCTCCATCTTGCAGTTCTTCTACTGATGAGTCAGGGGATGCGAGGAGTGGTCGGAGAGAAAAGAGAGGCAGAGACACCGCTGAACAGGACGGCAGGGACTTTACAGTGTTTATCCAGCACTTCCCGGTGACAGCGACTGGCCAGCCGCCCACTAAGAAGCAACGGACCGACGCTGGGTTTCCGACTGACAGAGTGTTTTATGACAGGTGGAGGGCTGTGCAGTATGGCAAGCGGGAGGAATACCTCTTGTGTAAGTGTAAATACTTTATTATGCAATGATTAAATTAAATGATTAACAACATTTCTATAAACAAAAGTAACGTAGAATTCACAAGTGTGGACAAGAATTTAAATTTAAATTTTCTCTCTTTGACAGCCCAATGTACAAGACACCCCCCAACTGTCCAGAAGGTCACAAAGGTCATCAGGGATGAGGGGTGGACTGCCAACCATCCCCGTCCTGAGGACATTGTGGCAAAGTGGAAACCAGCCAAGAGGGTGCAGGTTGAGAGTGATCCACGCATCATTAGGAGGGTCACAAGGCAGAGGTGGACAGGCCTGGCCATCAAGGATTTTGGTGGCGACAAAGGGAAAGGTATGTAAAAATGTCTTGTGAGCAGGAGAGCATTAATCCAACAAGCAAGCTATTAGGTTTAACAAATGTATTCTTGCCATTTCCAGCATACTTGTATATTATGTTAGTACATGAATTGTTCACTTGTTTTCCTTTGCTCTCCTGTTTTCTCTGTAAATTCACATATTCACACACTAATGTCACCTTCTTTTGACCACAGGAGTTGTTGCCACCAAATCCTTTGCCAAGGGCTCCATCATCTGTGATTATCATGGCAAGGTAATCACAGCAGCAGAGGGCAGGAAGATGATGGAGTCCATGCAGGATGAGATGGGCTACCTTTTTTTTTTCAAGACTCATGATGGTCGCGACCTTTGCATCGACGCCCAGACGTTTCCTTGCAAGTGTCACCCATCTGAAGAAACCCTTGGCAGAATGATCAACCATTCGCGGAAGAACAGCAATGTCACGCCACGCTACTGCAAGATGAACTTCCCGGAAGGAGTGAGGGATGTCATCCTGTTCCAGGCCTCCAAAGACATTTCCATCAGCGAAGAGGTCCGGTTCAACTACGGAGTGAACAGGAAGTCTTTCCGAGGAGAAGGGCTGGAACTCGAGTGGCTGGATGACTGACCAACATAGCAGCAGGTAAAGTTTGAATGCAGGCCCATTAAGATGTGTGTGTGTGTGTGTGTGTGTGTGTGTGTGTGCCAGAGTTGCCAGTGAGGGGCCCTGCAGGCCTCTCCTTTTCTTTCACTGCATCAATAAATTCATACTACTTCTCTTTATCTTTCATCACAGGTGGACAGTGTCTCCAGGATGCAGTTCTATTTAGGACTAGGTGATACAATCCCTTGTTTGCACATAACTTGAGACCTTGCTGATGTGAGTGGGAACGACGATGACACCTAAGGGTTTTCAAGTGGGCGCCCTCCTTCCTCAGCGTTTCACTGATGAGCCCACTACACCTCCAGAGGGTTCAGCGATGAGGCCTGGCATCCCAGGCTCACCCCCCTTGACATCATCTCGTTCTTGATGTTATTTCGGAGCCCAGGTGTTGTCTCTCCTCTTAATCCAGAGCCACTGGCTCGCCCTTTCAGCAGCACCGGGGAGGGCTTTGATGGCTTGACGTTGGCCCTGGCCTCGGATTCCCATGTCCTTAAGCAGCCTGGTAGTTGACATGCCTACGAAGCCTCTGCATCCAACTTCCACTGGGCGAACCATAGCTTTCCAGCCATGTTGTTCAGCGTCGGCTGCCAGCTCAGCCTACTTAAGCCTCTTACGTTCGTAGGCCTCGCCCACAGCGTCCTCCCAGGGCACTGTAAGCTCTATGATGTAGACAGTGCGAAGTGAGCTGGACCAAAGCAAGAGGTCCGGTCTGAGGTTGCTCGTGGCGATCTCAGATGGGAAGCAGAGCCTCTGTTCCAGGTCCGCCAGTAACTTCCAGTCCCGTGCCGCTCCCAACTGCCCGGCCTCTGGATGTGGGGTACAGGCCTTGGGCTGCTTCGCACCTTCACGGACAAACTCTCTTGCAGATGCAGGATGGGATGACAGAGGAGGCAGGGCGTTGATGGTTGTCCGTCTGCTCTCCAGCGTAGCTGCTAGGCACTTCAGTACCTGGTTGTGCCGCCAGGTGTAACGGCCTTGTGTAAGGCTTGTCTTGCAGCCGACAAGAATGTGCTTCAGGTTTGCTGGAGATGGACAGAGGGGGCACGTAGGGTCTTCGCCGTACCATTGGCTGAGGTTCTTGGGAGATGGCAGGACATCGTACGTGGCTCGTATAATGAAGCTGGTTCGAAATGCTTCCATGTCCCACAACTCCTTCCAAGAGAACTTTCTCTTCTCAACTCCCTCCCATCTCATCCACTGCCCTTGCTTTGCTTGAGAAATGGCCTTTGCGCACCTCGCTGCCTGTTCTTGCCGGCGCACCTCCTCGACCACAAGACCTCGTCGCTGAGATGGAGTTGCCTTGTACCAGGATGGTTTGCTCTCTCCAAGGCCGAGGCCTCCTCTCCCTTACACTCCTCTTACCTTTGGAATCTGTTTTTAGATAGCCTCATTAAGATAGCAATATTGGAAGTCAAGTGGAGACTTAGCACTCATCACCTACACTATTCACCTCTGAATATATTAATTAGCACTCATTTACAGGTTGACAACATTGTGGGGGAAGCCCCATTCACACTTGACCCTGCCTTGTTGTCATAAAAGATGTTAGAACAGCCTCCATGTGAAAAACAATCACAGGAGTGGTTTCAAAATGTTGAGACTCTGGGAGCAAACAACCTATGTGCTGAATGCAGGAGAAATTACCCGGATTTTCAACAATGTCACCATATAGTCTAAAGCAATATCAGAACAGCTGCTCAAATTCAACACAAACTTTTACTCAGTTTCACACAAAGATTGAAATCTACACATTGTGAAACATAATTTACTATCCTTTTACCTTTGGAGTCTGTTTTTAGATAGCCTCATGATGTGAGCAGATGAATGAGTTAGCTTCTGTTAACCAGCCAGGTTGTGCTGGCATTGAATGCCTGAGCTTGTTGGAAAGAAGAGAATGTAATCTATCTACACTGTGATGTGCAACTATCACAACTGTTCAACTATCTAAGCCTTAATTTGATGTACAGAGAAAAAAAGCCTCCATGGGAAAAACTATCACAGGAGTGGTTTCAAAATGTTGAGAGTCTGGGAGCAAACAGCCTAAGTGCTGAATGCAGGAGAAATTACCCGAATATTCAACAATAGTCTAAAGCAATATCAGAACAGCTGCTCAAATTCAACACAAACTTGTACTCAGTTTCACACAAAGATTGAAATCTACACATTATGAAGCATATTTTACACTCCTCTTACCTTTGGAATCTGTTTTTAGATAGCCTCATTAAGATAGCAATATTGGAAGTCAAGTGGAGACTTAGCACTCATCACCTACACTATTCACCTCTGAATATATTAATTAGCACTTATTTACAGGTTGACAACATTGTGGGGGAAGCCCCATTCACACTTGACCCTGCCTTGTTGTCATAAAAGATGTTAGAACAGCCTCCATGTGAAAAACAATCACAGGAGTGGTTTCAAAATGTTGAGACTCTGGGAGCAAACAACCTATGTGCTGAATGCAGGAGAAATTACCCGGATTTTCAACAATGTCACCATATAGTCTAAAGCAATATCAGAACAGCTGCTCAAATTCAACACAAACTTTTACTCAGTTTCACACAAAGATTGAAATCTACACATTGTGAAACATAATTTACTATCCTTTTACCTTTGGAGTCTGTTTTTAGATAGCCTCATGATGTGAGCAGATGAATGAGTTAGCTTCTGTTAACCAGCCAGGTTGTGCTGGCATTGAATGCCTGAGCTTGTTGGAAAGAAGAGAATGTAATCTATCTACACTGTGATGTGCAACTATCACAACTGTTCAACTATCTAAGCCTTAATTTGATGTACAGAGAAAAAAAGCCTCCATGGGAAAAACTATCACAGGAGTGGTTTCAAAATGTTGAGAGTCTGGGAGCAAACAGCCTAAGTGCTGAATGCAGGAGAAATTACCCAAATATTCAACAATAGTCTAAACCAATATCAGAACAGCTGCTCAAATTCAACACAAACTTGTACTCAGTTTCACACAAAGATTGAAATCTACACATTATGAAGCATATTTTACACTCCTCTTACCTTTGGAATCTGTTTTTAGATAGCCTCATTAAGATAGCAATATTGGAAGTCAAGTGGAGACTTAGCACTCATCACCTACACTATTCACCTCTGAATATATTAATTAGCACTCATTTACAGGTTGACAACATTGTGGGGGAAGCCCCATTCACACTTGACCCTGCCTTGTTGTCATAAAAGATGTTAGAACAGCCTCCATGTGAAAAACAATCACAGGAGTGGTTTCAAAATGTTGAGACTCTGGGAGCAAACAACCTATGTGCTGAATGCAGGAGAAATTACCCGGATTTTCAACAATGTGATAGGTTGACAAAATTGTGGGGGAAGCCCCATTCACACTTGACCCTGCCTTGTTTTCATAAAAGATGTTAGAACAGTCGCACACCAGCTCAGATGAAATTAGTTGCCCAAACCTGACCCACTCTGCAGAACACACACCCAGAAAGCCCAGTCCCAAGAGACAAACGTGAGGATGAGAAAGAGCCGAAGATGTATTTCCCCTTTTACGTGGGAAACCTCAGTGTTGGCCGATTTGGAAGAGGAACTACACAGCAACAGAAACATATCAACTCTCCTGAAGACGGGGGGGACGCTGTTGAAGCACTGAATAGAAACACTTAATGACTTTAAAGGGAATGACCAAGCCACAATAAATCTCCTTTTTGTGGGATCTGCCGTCTCCTCTCCCTAATTCCAGTGCCTCATATCGAACACTGAATGTTCCTAGGCTCCAGCCCTCTCCAATTAGGTCACACCTAAATTTGGAACATCACCTACACTATTCACCTCTGAATATATTAATTAGCACTCATTTACAGGTTGACAACATTGTGGGGGAAGCCCCATTCACATGATGAGTCACAAACTCCTCCCACCTTTGATAGGCCACAATCAAGCTAATGGGCCTATGGCATCATCATGGAGGATAAATACTGCAGGTAAACTCCACTGCATCAGTGTGTTTTCAATTCTGATCACACACACCACCTCTTTGCCATTTTGGAAGAGAATTTCATCGAACCTGTAGACTTCTGAAGAAAACTCTTTTTTGAAGTTTCTTGCTTTTTTAAAAGGATTTTTTTCGCCTGCTATTTCTATTTCTATTCTTTTTTGGTTTATTTTCTTGCTTTCTCTCTTCCCAAGAGCTTTGTTTTTTTTTTCTTCTTTTTGTGAAAAAGACTTTTCTGAGGACAATGGCAGGACAGGCTGCAAAGTAAGTACCAATTTGTTTTCACTAGTTGAATTGTATTTTGCTTGAAACATGCAAATGTGGCTGCCAGTGCAGTAAGTGATATTCACTTGAAAAGATGTCTTAAAATAAGTCAGGGGTGGTTTCACTGACTGTCTACTTTCTCTCTTTCTCTCTCACAGCTCGGATCGCCGCATCATCCACTGCCTGCTGTGCGAGAAACCCCAGGAAGTACTGTCTGCCCACCTGGCCAGGGTCTGCATGAAGCGCAACACAGTTGTGGAGAGGCAGGCAGAGCTGCAGAGGGCCAAGAAGTCGATGAAGGATTGGACCCGCCAAGGCAGAACCTGGGACTACGCCGAGATGTGCAGGCGGTACCCCCACAGGCCTTCCAGACTGGCTCTTCTTGAAGATCTTCGTAGAAGAAACTTCTTCGTCCTCAATGCCCCCATGGACGCAGACATTGAACCCAGCGACGAGCAACCATCAACTTCAGCTGCTGCCGAGCAAGCCCCCATCCCGGCCAGTGGCAGCACAGAAGAAGACCGTAGAGGCGCTGAAGAGACCCCCGGCACTGATTCCAGTGAGGATGCTGGTCCAAGTGACCCAACATGGCAAAAGTAAGTTCATCACCTCACTCAACACACACAAGTTCAATCAATGATCTTTGGCTGTGAACATCTGTAAGTTCCTTTGAGCTAATTTTCTCTGTATTTTCTCAGGGACACAGCCCAGTACCAGACAACCCTGAGGGTCAAAATGCAGCAGATGGGACTTTATGAAAAGTTCCCACGTGAAGCTGCAATTTTGACGGGGTTCAAGCAGTACCTGACTACCTCTCTGCTAGTCCCAAACTGCCAACAGGAGGTAAGATCTAACCACATTTTATTTATTTATTTAACCTTTATTTAACCAGGCAAGTCATTAAGAACAAATTCTTATTTACATCTTACACTATAGTATTCTGCTCTCTGTGTTGCTCTTTGCAGCCTGTAGACTTATTAGCATCTCTATAGTGTGACAACAGGCTCATTGACGCGCGCACACACCCCCATACACACACAGACTGCAGCTCTGTAGCAATTCACACTTCTTCTCTTCCTCTTTCATCACAGGTAGACAATGTCTCCAGGATGCTCAGGTACATCCAGCCGAGCGGGAATGAGGTGAGCATGGACTTTCTCCTGAAGAGCACGGAAACCCAAGACTTCCTTAACAGGCTGAGAGTAGTGCAGATGAGTCCATCCACCATCATCAACTACATAAAGAACATGATCCGGTGTGTCCAGTATCTCAAGACACGCCTGGATTTGGCTGCAGCGGACCCGGACTTCCACAGGAAGTGTCAGGCATACATTGAGCTGCTCAACACCTTGAGGAAGCCAGTGGCAAAGGCCCTCAGCAAAGCCACATGCCAAAAAAGGTGAGTTGTTAATCTCCCTGCTCTACCTTTCCTTTAATGACTTCTCTCATGTGGATAGTACTTGGAAGGCTGCCAGGATTATGTGATACAGAAAAATCTCTAGCTCTCCTCCTCATTGGTGTTTTGTTTTATCTTATCATTCTAGGTACGACCGCTTCATTCATGGCCAGGTGACTCTCCATGACTGCCAGAGAGTCCTCCGCGAGTCAAACAAGGACATGCTGGGCATCTACGGGAGGCTCCTGCAGCACCAGCATGTGGAAGAAGAGGAGAAGACGCTGTTCCGCTACCACTGCGAAGCCATCCTGATCCTAAAACATTTCCAGAGACCCGGAGCAGTGGAGGGATTGACAGTAAGTACTTTTCCCCCTCAGTGTTTCCTCAGTTGGTACAAAGTATTGCATGTAGTCAGCAGAAAATATTGCATGTCCAGATTCAAATAGAACAGGGTTACTTTGTTCATGTCATTAATTCCCACGGTGTCCTTCATTGTTTTCCAGACGTCAGAGTGGCTCGACCAGAAGCGCGTTGATGGACGAGTCTGTGTGGGGGTCAGCCAACATAAAACGGCCACAATGCAGATTGCGACATTTGCCCTCACCGAGGAGGAGGCTGCAGTAAGTTCTCTAACAGGCTGAAAAAACTCACCATGAATAACTGTAACACCAGAATCAGAATCAGTTCCTGCTTTGCCTCGCTGGTCCATTTCTTCACTGTTTTGACCAAAGGCTCCATCAATAATTTCTCAAGTATTAACTTCATTCATATCTTATCTCCACAGATGCTGGACGAATACTACCATGGCATCCGCCATGGATGTATGCAGGACGGTGTGGATGATGAGGGCAAATTTTTCCTGTCCAAATCCGGCGGACCAATTTCCAGCGCCACCAACGACCTCAGACGTCTGCATGAACAGTAAGTATTAGCAGAATCCCATGTACTAACATGTATATATTAATATGTACTGTACAGAGAAGGTAGACAAGGATTCAATTGGTAGACTGGTTTTGTACTCTTTCTATAATATTATTCAAATAATATTATAAAAACAGGAGAAAAATTGAAACATGAACATGCTGAGACCTCGTAAAATGCAGCACATGTGCTGGATGGAGGAGGCTGTTTTCCCAGTCTCAACGATGTGAGCAGAAGGTAAGGGTTAGGGCTATTTTCTGTAAAAAAAAAAAAGAACTGAAAGAATTCAGGGTTGAGAGTGGGATTGTAATCTGAGATTTCTTCTTCATTGCAGCTACAAATTACCAAACATCACCAGCCAAGAAATCAGAAAAGTTGCAGAGACAGCGGTGAGTGCAAACTTTTCAGAGGAGCAGAAAAGTGCAGCGGCACACTACATGGCCCACTACAGGATGAGGACCCTGGAGGGTATCGTGGCCACCGCCAACCTGTTCAACAGTTTGAAACGGTATGTGTCATCATCCAAAACACACAACCTTCAACTATTCTCTCTCTCACAGCTGCTTCCAAGGTCAGTCCAGCTGTTTGTCAGTGTTTAACCATGAAATCTTCTCCATCTTGCAGTTCTTCTACTGATGAGTCAGGGGATGCGAGGAGTGGTCGGAGAGAAAAGAGAGGCAGAGACACCGCTGAACAGGACGGCAGGGACTTTACAGCGTTTATCCAGCACTTCCCGGTGACAGCGACTGGCCAGCCGCCCACTAAGAAGCAACGGACCGACGCTGGGTTTCCGACTGACAGAGTGTTTTATGACAGGTGGAGGGCTGTGCAGTATGGCAAGCGGGAGGAATACCTCTTGTGTAAGTGTAAATACTTTATTATGCAATGATTAAATTAAATGATTAACAACATTTCTATAAACAAAAGTAACGTAGAATTCACAAGTGTGGACAAGAATTTAAATTTAAATTTTCTCTCTTTGACAGCCCAATGTACAAGACACCCCCCAACTGTCCAGAAGGTCACAAAGGTCATCAGGGATGAGGGGTGGACTGCCAACCATCCCCGTCCTGAGGACATTGTGGCAAAGTGGAAACCAGCCAAGAGGGTGCAGGTTGAGAGTGATCCACGCATCATTAGGAGGGTCACAAGGCAGAGGTGGACAGGCCTGGCCATCAAGGATTTTGGTGGCGACAAAGGGAAAGGTATGTAAAAATGTCTTGTGAGCAGGAGAGCATTAATCCAACAAGCAAGCTATTAGGTTTAACAAATGTATTCTTGCCATTTCCAGCATACTTGTATATTATGTTAGTACATGAATTGTTCACTTGTTTTCCTTTGCTCTCCTGTTTTCTCTGTAAATTCACATATTCACACACTAATGTCACCTTCTTTTGACCACAGGAGTTGTTGCCACCAAATCCTTTGCCAAGGGCTCCATCATCTGTGATTATCATGGCAAGGTAATCACAGCAGCAGAGGGCAGGAAGATGATGGAGTCCATGCAGGATGAGATGGGCTACCTTTTTTTTTTCAAGACTCATGATGGTCGCGACCTTTGCATCGACGCCCAGACGTTTCCTTGCGAGTGTCACCCATCTGAAGAAACCCTTGGCAGAATGATCAACCATTCGCGGAAGAACAGCAATGTCACGCCACGCTACTGCAAGATGAACTTCCCGGAAGGAGTGAGGGATGTCATCCTGTTCCAGGCCTCCAAAGACATTTCCATCAGCGAAGAGGTCCGGTTCAACTACGGAGTGAACAGGAAGTCTTTCCGAGGAGAAGGGCTGGAACTCGAGTGGCTGGATGACTGACCAACATAGCAGCAGGTAAAGTTTGAATGCAGGCCCATTAAGATGTGTGTGTGTGTGTGTGTGTGTGTGTGTGTGTGTGTGCCAGAGTTGCCAGTGAGGGGCCCTGCAGGCCTCTCCTTTTCTTTCACTGCATCAATAAATTCATACTACTTCTCTTTATCTTTCATCACAGGTGGACAGTGTCTCCAGGATGCAGTTCTATTTAGGACTAGGTGATACAATCCCTTGTTTGCACATAACTTGAGACCTTGCTGATGTGAGTGGGAACGACGATGACACCTAAGGGTTTTCAAGTGGGCGCCCTCCTTCCTCAGCGTTTCACTGATGAGCCCACTACACCTCCAGAGGGTTCAGCGATGAGGCCTGGCATCCCAGGCTCACCCCCCTTGACATCATCTCGTTCTTGATGTTATTTCGGAGCCCAGGTGTTGTCTCTCCTCTTAATCCAGAGCCACTGGCTCGCCCTTTCAGCAGCACCGGGGAGGGCTTTGATGGCTTGACGTTGGCCCTGGCCTCGGATTCCCATGTCCTTAAGCAGCCTGGTAGTTGACATGCCTACGAAGCCTCTGCATCCAACTTCCACTGGGCGAACCATAGCTTTCCAGCCATGTTGTTCAGCGTCGGCTGCCAGCTCAGCCTACTTAAGCCTCTTACGTTCGTAGGCCTCGCCCACAGCGTCCTCCCAGGGCACTGTAAGCTCTATGATGTAGACAGTGCGAAGTGAGCTGGACCAAAGCAAGAGGTCCGGTCTGAGGTTGCTCGTGGCGATCTCAGATGGGAAGCAGAGCCTCTGTTCCAGGTCCGCCAGTAACTTCCAGTCCCGTGCCGCTCCCAACTGCCCGGCCTCTGGATGTGGGGTACAGGCCTTGGGCTGCTTCGCACCTTCACGGACAAACTCTCTTGCAGATGCAGGATGGGATGACAGAGGAGGCAGGGCGTTGATGGTTGTCCGTCTGCTCTCCAGCGTAGCTGCTAGGCACTTCAGTACCTGGTTGTGCCGCCAGGTGTAACGGCCTTGTGTAAGGCTTGTCTTGCAGCCGACAAGAATGTGCTTCAGGTTTGCTGGAGATGGACAGAGGGGGCACGTAGGGTCTTCGCCGTACCATTGGCTGAGGTTCTTGGGAGATGGCAGGACATCGTACGTGGCTCGTATAATGAAGCTGGTTCGAAATGCTTCCATGTCCCACAACTCCTTCCAAGAGAACTTTCTCTTCTCAACTCCCTCCCATCTCATCCACTGCCCTTGCTTTGCTTGAGAAATGGCCTTTGCGCACCTCGCTGCCTGTTCTTGCCGGCGCACCTCCTCGACCACAAGACCTCGTCGCTGAGATGGAGTTGCCTTGTACCAGGATGGTTTGCTCTCTCCAAGGCCGAGGCCTCCTCTCCCTTACACTCCTCTTACCTTTGGAATCTGTTTTTAGATAGCCTCATTAAGATAGCAATATTGGAAGTCAAGTGGAGACTTAGCACTCATCACCTACACTATTCACCTCTGAATATATTAATTAGCACTCATTTACAGGTTGACAACATTGTGGGGGAAGCCCCATTCACACTTGACCCTGCCTTGTTGTCATAAAAGATGTTAGAACAGCCTCCATGTGAAAAACAATCACAGGAGTGGTTTCAAAATGTTGAGACTCTGGGAGCAAACAACCTATGTGCTGAATGCAGGAGAAATTACCCGGATTTTCAACAATGTCACCATATAGTCTAAAGCAATATCAGAACAGCTGCTCAAATTCAACACAAACTTTTACTCAGTTTCACACAAAGATTGAAATCTACACATTGTGAAACATAATTTACTATCCTTTTACCTTTGGAGTCTGTTTTTAGATAGCCTCATGATGTGAGCAGATGAATGAGTTAGCTTCTGTTAACCAGCCAGGTTGTGCTGGCATTGAATGCCTGAGCTTGTTGGAAAGAAGAGAATGTAATCTATCTACACTGTGATGTGCAACTATCACAACTGTTCAACTATCTAAGCCTTAATTTGATGTACAGAGAAAAAAAGCCTCCATGGGAAAAACTATCACAGGAGTGGTTTCAAAATGTTGAGAGTCTGGGAGCAAACAGCCTAAGTGCTGAATGCAGGAGAAATTACCCGAATATTCAACAATAGTCTAAACCAATATCAGAACAGCTGCTCAAATTCAACACAAACTTGTACTCAGTTTCACACAAAGATTGAAATCTACACATTATGAAGCATATTTTACACTCCTCTTACCTTTGGAATCTGTTTTTAGATAGCCTCATTAAGATAGCAATATTGGAAGTCAAGTGGAGACTTAGCACTCATCACCTACACTATTCACCTCTGAATATATTAATTAGCACTTATTTACAGGTTGACAACATTGTGGGGGAAGCCCCATTCACACTTGACCCTGCCTTGTTGTCATAAAAGATGTTAGAACAGCCTCCATGTGAAAAACAATCACAGGAGTGGTTTCAAAATGTTGAGACTCTGGGAGCAAACAACCTATGTGCTGAATGCAGGAGAAATTACCCGGATTTTCAACAATGTCACCATATAGTCTAAAGCAATATCAGAACAGCTGCTCAAATTCAACACAAACTTTTACTCAGTTTCACACAAAGATTGAAATCTACACATTGTGAAACATAATTTACTATCCTTTTACCTTTGGAGTCTGTTTTTAGATAGCCTCATGATGTGAGCAGATGAATGAGTTAGCTTCTGTTAACCAGCCAGGTTGTGCTGGCATTGAATGCCTGAGCTTGTTGGAAAGAAGAGAATGTAATCTATCTACACTGTGATGTGCAACTATCACAACTGTTCAACTATCTAAGCCTTAATTTGATGTACAGAGAAAAAAAGCCTCCATGGGAAAAACTATCACAGGAGTGGTTTCAAAATGTTGAGACTCTGGGAGCAAACAGCCTAAGTGCTGAATGCAGGAGAAATTACCCGAATATTCAACAATAGTCTAAACCAATATCAGAACAGCTGCTCAAATTCAACACAAACTTGTACTCAGTTTCACACAAAGATTGAAATCTACACATTATGAAGCATATTTTACACTCCTCTTACCTTTGGAATCTGTTTTTAGATAGCCTCATTAAGATAGCAATATTGGAAGTCAAGTGGAGACTTAGCACTCATCACCTACACTATTCACCTCTGAATATATTAATTAGCACTCATTTACAGGTTGACAACATTGTGGGGGAAGCCCCATTCACACTTGACCCTGCCTTGTTGTCATAAAAGATGTTAGAACAGCCTCCATGTGAAAAACAATCACAGGAGTGGTTTCAAAATGTTGAGACTCTGGGAGCAAACAACCTATGTGCTGAATGCAGGAGAAATTACCCGGATTTTCAACAATGTCACCATATAGTCTAAAGCAATATCAGAACAGCTGCTCAAATTCAACACAAACTTTTACTCAGTTTCACACAAAGATTGAAATCTACACATTGTGAAACATAATTTACTATCCTTTTACCTTTGGAGTCTGTTTTTAGATAGCCTCATGATGTGATCAGATGAATGAGTTAGCTTCTGTTAACCAGCCAGGTTGTGCTGGCATTGAATGCCTGAGCTTGTTGGAAAGAAGAGAATGTAATCTATCTACACTGTGATGTGCAACTATCACAACTGTTCAACTATCTAAGCCTTAATTTGATGTACAGAGAAAAAAAGCCTCCATGGGAAAAACTATCACAGGAGTGGTTTCAAAATGTTGAGAGTCTGGGAGCAAACAGCCTAAGTGCTGAATGCAGGAGAAATTACCCGAATATTCAACAATAGTCTAAACCAATATCAGAACAGCTGCTCAAATTCAACACAAACTTGTACTCAGTTTCACACAAAGATTGAAATCTACACATTATGAAGCATATTTTACACTCCTCTTACCTTTGGAATCTGTTTTTAGATAGCCTCATTAAGATAGCAATATTGGAAGTCAAGTGGAGACTTAGCACTCATCACCTACACTATTCACCTCTGAATATATTAATTAGCACTCATTTACAGGTTGACAACATTGTGGGGGAAGCCCCATTCACACTTGACCCTGCCTTGTTGTCATAAAAGATGTTAGAACAGCCTCCATGTGAAAAACAATCACAGGAGTGGTTTCAAAATGTTGAGACTCTGGGAGCAAACAACCTATGTGCTGAATGCAGGAGAAATTACCCGGATTTTCAACAATGTCACCATATAGTCTAAAGCAATATCAGAACAGCTGCTCAAATTCAACACAAACTTTTACTCAGTTTCACACAAAGATTGAAATCTACACATTGTGAAACATAATTTACTATCCTTTTACCTTTGGAGTCTGTTTTTAGATAGCCTCATGATGTGATCAGATGAATGAGTTAGCTTCTGTTAACCAGCCAGGTTGTGCTGGCATTGAATGCCTGAGCTTGTTGGAAAGAAGAGAATGTAATCTATCTACACTGTGATGTGCAACTATCACAACTGTTCAACTATCTAAGCCTTAATTTGATGTACAGAGAAAAAAAGCCTCCATGGGAAAAACTATCACAGGAGTGGTTTCAAAATGTTGAGAGTCTGGGAGCAAACAGCCTAAGTGCTGAATGCAGGAGAAATTACCCGAATATTCAACAATAGTCTAAACCAATATCAGAACAGCTGCTCAAATTCAACACAAACTTGTACTCAGTTTCACACAAAGATTGAAATCTACACATTATGAAGCATATTTTACACTCCTCTTACCTTTGGAATCTGTTTTTAGATAGCCTCATTAAGATAGCAATATTGGAAGTCAAGTGGAGACTTAGCACTCATCACCTACACTATTCACCTCTGAATATATTAATTAGCACTCATTTACAGGTTGACAACATTGTGGGGGAAGCCCCATTCACACTTGACCCTGCCTTGTTGTCATAAAAGATGTTAGAACAGCCTCCATGTGAAAAACAATCACAGGAGTGGTTTCAAAATGTTGAGACTCTGGGAGCAAACAACCTATGTGCTGAATGCAGGAGAAATTACCCGGATTTTCAACAATGTGATAGGTTGACAAAATTGTGGGGGAAGCCCCATTCACACTTGACCCTGCCTTGTTTTCATAAAAGATGTTAGAACAGTCGCACACCAGCTCAGATGAAATTAGTTGCCCAAACCTGACCCACTCTGCAGAACACACACCCAGAAAGCCCAGTCCCAAGAGACAAACGTGAGGATGAGAAAGAGCCGAAGATGTATTTCCCCTTTTACGTGGGAAACCTCAGTGTTGGCCGATTTGGAAGAGGAACTACACAGCAACAGAAACATATCAACTCTCCTGAAGACGGGGGGGACGCTGTTGAAGCACTGAATAGAAACACTTAATGACTTTAAAGGGAATGACCAAGCCACAATAAATCTCCTTTTTGTGGGATCTGCCGTCTCCTCTCCCTAATTCCAGTGCCTCATATCTGCACTAACACTGAATGTTCCTAGGCTCCAGCCCTCTCCAATTAGGTCACACCTAAATTTGGAACATCACCTACACTATTCACCTCTGAATATATTAATTAGCACTCATTTACAGGTTGACAACATTGTGGGGGAAGCCCCATTCACATGATGAGTCACAAACTCCTCCCACCTTTGATAGGCCACAATCAAGCTAATGGGCCTATGGCATCATCATGGAGGATAAATACTGCAGGTAAACTCCACTGCATCAGTGTGTTTTCAATTCTGATCACACACACCACCTCTTTGCCATTTTGGAAGAGAATTTCATCGAACCTGTAGACTTCTGAAGAAAACTCTTTTTTGAAGTTTCTTGCTTTTTTAAAAGGATTTTTTTCGCCTGCTATTTCTATTTCTATTCTTTTTTGGTTTATTTTCTTGCTTTCTCTCTTCCCAAGAGCTTTGTTTTTTTTTTCTTCTTTTTGTGAAAAAGACTTTTCTGAGGACAATGGCAGGACAGGCTGCAAAGTAAGTACCAATTTGTTTTCACTAGTTGAATTGTATTTTGCTTGAAACATGCAAATGTGGCTGCCAGTGCAGTAAGTGATATTCACTTGAAAAGATGTCTTAAAATAAGTCAGGGGTGGTTTCACTGACTGTCTACTTTCTCTCTTTCTCTCTCACAGCTCGGATCGCCGCATCATCCACTGCCTGCTGTGCGAGAAACCCCAGGAAGTACTGTCTGCCCACCTGGCCAGGGTCTGCATGAAGCGCAACACAGTTGTGGAGAGGCAGGCAGAGCTGCAGAGGGCCAAGAAGTCGATGAAGGATTGGACCCGCCAAGGCAGAACCTGGGACTACGCCGAGATGTGCAGGCGGTACCCCCACAGGCCTTCCAGACTGGCTCTTCTTGAAGATCTTCGTAGAAGAAACTTCTTCGTCCTCAATGCCCCCATGGACGCAGACATTGAACCCAGCGACGAGCAACCGTCAACTTCAGCTGCTGCCGAGCAAGCCCCCATCCCGGCCAGTGGCAGCACAGAAGAAGACCGTAGAGGCGCTGAAGAGACCCCCGGCACTGATTCCAGTGAGGATGCTGGTCCAAGTGACCCAACATGGCAAAAGTAAGTTCATCACCTCACTCAACACACACAAGTTCAATCAATGATCTTTGGCTGTGAACATCTGTAAGTTCCTTTGAGCTAATTTTCTCTGTATTTTCTCAGGGACACAGCCCAGTACCAGACAACCCTGAGGGTCAAAATGCAGCAGATGGGACTTGAAAAGTTCCCACGTGAAGCTGCAATTTTGACGGGGTTCAAGCAGTACCTGACTACCTCTCTGCTAGTCCCAAACTGCCAACAGGAGGTAAGATCTAACCACATTTTATTTATTTATTTAACCTTTATTTAACCAGGCAAGTCATTAAGAACAAATTCTTATTTACATCTTACACTATAGTATTCTGCTCTCTGTGTTGCTCTTTGCAGCCTGTAGACTTATTAGCATCTCTATAGTGTGACAACAGGCTCATTGACGCGCGCACACACCCCCATACACACACAGACTGCAGCTCTGTAGCAATTCACACTTCTTCTCTTCCTCTTTCATCACAGGTAGACAATGTCTCCAGGATGCTCAGGTACATCCAGCCGAGCGGGAATGAGGTGAGCATGGACTTTCTCCTGAAGAGCACGGAAACCCAAGACTTCCTTAACAGGCTGAGAGTAGTGCAGATGAGTCCATCCACCATCATCAACTACATAAAGAACATGATCCGGTGTGTCCAGTATCTCAAGACACGCCTGGATTTGGCTGCAGCGGACCCGGACTTCCACAGGAAGTGTCAGGCATACATTGAGCTGCTCAACACCTTGAGGAAGCCAGTGGCAAAGGCCCTCAGCAAAGCCACATGCCAAAAAAGGTGAGTTGTTAATCTCCCTGCTCTACCTTTCCTTTAATGACTTCTCTCATGTGGATAGTACTTGGAAGGCTGCCAGGATTATGTGATACAGAAAAATCTCTAGCTCTCCTCCTCATTGGTGTTTTGTTTTATCTTATCATTCTAGGTACGACCGCTTCATTCATGGCCAGGTGACTCTCCATGACTGCCAGAGAGTCCTCCGCGAGTCAAACAAGGACATGCTGGGCATCTACGGGAGGCTCCTGCAGCACCAGCATGTGGAAGAAGAGGAGAAGACGCTGTTCCGCTACCACTGCGAAGCCATCCTGATCCTAAAACATTTCCAGAGACCCGGAGCAGTGGAGGGATTGACAGTAAGTACTTTTCCCCCTCAGTGTTTCCTCAGTTGGTACAAAGTATTGCATGTAGTCAGCAGAAAATATTGCATGTCCAGATTCAAATAGAACAGGGTTACTTTGTTCATGTCATTAATTCCCACGGTGTCCTTCATTGTTTTCCAGACGTCAGAGTGGCTCGACCAGAAGCGCGTTGATGGACGAGTCTGTGTGGGGGTCAGCCAACATAAAACGGCCACAATGCAGATTGCGACATTTGCCCTCACCGAGGAGGAGGCTGCAGTAAGTTCTCTAACAGGCTGAAAAAACTCACCATGAATAACTGTAACACCAGAATCAGAATCAGTTCCTGCTTTGCCTCGCTGGTCCATTTCTTCACTGTTTTGACCAAAGGCTCCATCAATAATTTCTCAAGTATTAACTTCATTCATATCTTATCTCCACAGATGCTGGACGAATACTACCATGGCATCCGCCATGGATGTATGCAGGACGGTGTGGATGATGAGGGCAAATTTTTCCTGTCCAAATCCGGCGGACCAATTTCCAGCGCCACCAACGACCTCAGACGTCTGCATGAACAGTAAGTATTAGCAGAATCCCATGTACTAACATGTATATATTAATATGTACTGTACAGAGAAGGTAGACAAGGATTCAATTGGTAGACTGGTTTTGTACTCTTTCTATAATATTATTCAAATAATATTATAAAAACAGGAGAAAAATTGAAACATGAACATGCTGAGACCTCGTAAAATGCAGCACATGTGCTGGATGGAGGAGGCTGTTTTCCCAGTCTCAACGATGTGAGCAGAAGGTTAGGGTTAGGGCTATTTTCTGTAAAAAAAAAAAAGAACTGAAAGAATTCAGGGTTGAGAGTGGGATTGTAATCTGAGATTTCTTCTTCATTGCAGCTACAAATTACCAAACATCACCAGCCAAGAAATCAGAAAAGTTGCAGAGACAGCGGTGAGTGCAAACTTTTCAGAGGAGCAGAAAAGTGCAGCGGCACACTACATGGCCCACTACAGGATGAGGACCCTGGAGGGTATCGTGGCCACCGCCAACCTGTTCAACAGTTTGAAACGGTATGTGTCATCATCCAAAACACACAACCTTCAACTATTCTCTCTCTCACAGCTGCTTCCAAGGTCAGTCCAGCTGTTTGTCAGTGTTTAACCATGAAATCTTCTCCATCTTGCAGTTCTTCTACTGATGAGTCAGGGGATGCGAGGAGTGGTCGGAGAGAAAAGAGAGGCAGAGACACCGCTGAACAGGACGGCAGGGACTTTACAGTGTTTATCCAGCACTTCCCGGTGACAGCGACTGGCCAGCCGCCCACTAAGAAGCAACGGACCGACGCTGGGTTTCCGACTGACAGAGTGTTTTATGACAGGTGGAGGGCTGTGCAGTATGGCAAGCGGGAGGAATACCTCTTGTGTAAGTGTAAATACTTTATTATGCAATGATTAAATTAAATGATTAACAACATTTCTATAAACAAAAGTAACGTAGAATTCACAAGTGTGGACAAGAATTTAAATTTAAATTTTCTCTCTTTGACAGCCCAATGTACAAGACACCCCCCAACTGTCCAGAAGGTCACAAAGGTCATCAGGGATGAGGGGTGGACTGCCAACCATCCCCGTCCTGAGGACATTGTGGCAAAGTGGAAACCAGCCAAGAGGGTGCAGGTTGAGAGTGATCCACGCATCATTAGGAGGGTCACAAGGCAGAGGTGGACAGGCCTGGCCATCAAGGATTTTGGTGGCGACAAAGGGAAAGGTATGTAAAAATGTCTTGTGAGCAGGAGAGCATTAATCCAACAAGCAAGCTATTAGGTTTAACAAATGTATTCTTGCCATTTCCAGCATACTTGTATATTATGTTAGTACATGAATTGTTCACTTGTTTTCCTTTGCTCTCCTGTTTTCTCTGTAAATTCACATATTCACACACTAATGTCACCTTCTTTTGACCACAGGAGTTGTTGCCACCAAATCCTTTGCCAAGGGCTCCATCATCTGTGATTATCATGGCAAGGTAATCACAGCAGCAGAGGGCAGGAAGATGATGGAGTCCATGCAGGATGAGATGGGCTACCTTTTTTTTTTCAAGACTCATGATGGTCGCGACCTTTGCATCGACGCCCAGACGTTTCCTTGCGAGTGTCACCCATCTGAAGAAACCCTTGGCAGAATGATCAACCATTCGCGGAAGAACAGCAATGTCACGCCACGCTACTGCAAGATGAACTTCCCGGAAGGAGTGAGGGATGTCATCCTGTTCCAGGCCTCCAAAGACATTTCCATCAGCGAAGAGGTCCGGTTCAACTACGGAGTGAACAGGAAGTCTTTCCGAGGAGAAGGGCTGGAACTCGAGTGGCTGGATGACTGACCAACATAGCAGCAGGTAAAGTTTGAATGCAGGCCCATTAAGATGTGTGTGTGTGTGTGTGTGTGTGTGTGTGTGTGCCAGAGTTGCCAGTGAGGGGCCCTGCAGGCCTCTCCTTTTCTTTCACTGCATCAATAAATTCATACTACTTCTCTTTATCTTTCATCACAGGTGGACAGTGTCTCCAGGATGCAGTTCTATTTAGGACTAGGTGATACAATCCCTTGTTTGCACATAACTTGAGACCTTGCTGATGTGAGTGGGAACGACGATGACACCTAAGGGTTTTCAAGTGGGCGCCCTCCTTCCTCAGCGTTTCACTGATGAGCCCACTACACCTCCAGAGGGTTCAGCGATGAGGCCTGGCATCCCAGGCTCACCCCCCTTGACATCATCTCGTTCTTGATGTTATTTCGGAGCCCAGGTGTTGTCTCTCCTCTTAATCCAGAGCCACTGGCTCGCCCTTTCAGCAGCACCGGGGAGGGCTTTGATGGCTTGACGTTGGCCCTGGCCTCGGATTCCCATGTCCTTAAGCAGCCTGGTAGTTGACATGCCTACGAAGCCTCTGCATCCAACTTCCACTGGGCGAACCATAGCTTTCCAGCCATGTTGTTCAGCGTCGGCTGCCAGCTCAGCCTACTTAAGCCTCTTACGTTCGTAGGCCTCGCCCACAGCGTCCTCCCAGGGCACTGTAAGCTCTATGATGTAGACAGTGCGAAGTGAGCTGGACCAAAGCAAGAGGTCCGGTCTGAGGTTGCTCGTGGCGATCTCAGATGGGAAGCAGAGCCTCTGTTCCAGGTCCGCCAGTAACTTCCAGTCCCGTGCCGCTCCCAACTGCCCGGCCTCTGGATGTGGGGTACAGGCCTTGGGCTGCTTCGCACCTTCACGGACAAACTCTCTTGCAGATGCAGGATGGGATGACAGAGGAGGCAGGGCGTTGATGGTTGTCCGTCTGCTCTCCAGCGTAGCTGCTAGGCACTTCAGTACCTGGTTGTGCCGCCAGGTGTAACGGCCTTGTGTAAGGCTTGTCTTGCAGCCGACAAGAATGTGCTTCAGGTTTGCTGGAGATGGACAGAGGGGGCACGTAGGGTCTTCGCCGTACCATTGGCTGAGGTTCTTGGGAGATGGCAGGACATCGTACGTGGCTCGTATAATGAAGCTGGTTCGAAATGCTTCCATGTCCCACAACTCCTTCCAAGAGAACTTTCTCTTCTCAACTCCCTCCCATCTCATCCACTGCCCTTGCTTTGCTTGAGAAATGGCCTTTGCGCACCTCGCTGCCTGTTCTTGCCGGCGCACCTCCTCGACCACAAGACCTCGTCGCTGAGATGGAGTTGCCTTGTACCAGGATGGTTTGCTCTCTCCAAGGCCGAGGCCTCCTCTCCCTTACACTCCTCTTACCTTTGGAATCTGTTTTTAGATAGCCTCATTAAGATAGCAATATTGGAAGTCAAGTGGAGACTTAGCACTCATCACCTACACTATTCACCTCTGAATATATTAATTAGCACTCATTTACAGGTTGACAACATTGTGGGGGAAGCCCCATTCACACTTGACCCTGCCTTGTTGTCATAAAAGATGTTAGAACAGCCTCCATGTGAAAAACAATCACAGGAGTGGTTTCAAAATGTTGAGACTCTGGGAGCAAACAACCTATGTGCTGAATGCAGGAGAAATTACCCGGATTTTCAACAATGTCACCATATAGTCTAAAGCAATATCAGAACAGCTGCTCAAATTCAACACAAACTTTTACTCAGTTTCACACAAAGATTGAAATCTACACATTGTGAAACATAATTTACTATCCTTTTACCTTTGGAGTCTGTTTTTAGATAGCCTCATGATGTGAGCAGATGAATGAGTTAGCTTCTGTTAACCAGCCAGGTTGTGCTGGCATTGAATGCCTGAGCTTGTTGGAAAGAAGAGAATGTAATCTATCTACACTGTGATGTGCAACTATCACAACTGTTCAACTATCTAAGCCTTAATTTGATGTACAGAGAAAAAAAGCCTCCATGGGAAAAACTATCACAGGAGTGGTTTCAAAATGTTGAGAGTCTGGGAGCAAACAGCCTAAGTGCTGAATGCAGGAGAAATTACCCGAATATTCAACAATAGTCTAAAGCAATATCAGAACAGCTGCTCAAATTCAACACAAACTTGTACTCAGTTTCACACAAAGATTGAAATCTACACATTATGAAGCATATTTTACACTCCTCTTACCTTTGGAATCTGTTTTTAGATAGCCTCATTAAGATAGCAATATTGGAAGTCAAGTGGAGACTTAGCACTCATCACCTACACTATTCACCTCTGAATATATTAATTAGCACTTATTTACAGGTTGACAACATTGTGGGGGAAGCCCCATTCACACTTGACCCTGCCTTGTTGTCATAAAAGATGTTAGAACAGCCTCCATGTGAAAAACAATCACAGGAGTGGTTTCAAAATGTTGAGACTCTGGGAGCAAACAACCTATGTGCTGAATGCAGGAGAAATTACCCGGATTTTCAACAATGTCACCATATAGTCTAAAGCAATATCAGAACAGCTGCTCAAATTCAACACAAACTTTTACTCAGTTTCACACAAAGATTGAAATCTACACATTGTGAAACATAATTTACTATCCTTTTACCTTTGGAGTCTGTTTTTAGATAGCCTCATGATGTGAGCAGATGAATGAGTTAGCTTCTGTTAACCAGCCAGGTTGTGCTGGCATTGAATGCCTGAGCTTGTTGGAAAGAAGAGAATGTAATCTATCTACACTGTGATGTGCAACTATCACAACTGTTCAACTATCTAAGCCTTAATTTGATGTACAGAGAAAAAAAGCCTCCATGGGAAAAACTATCACAGGAGTGGTTTCAAAATGTTGAGAGTCTGGGAGCAAACAGCCTAAGTGCTGAATGCAGGAGAAATTACCCAAATATTCAACAATAGTCTAAACCAATATCAGAACAGCTGCTCAAATTCAACACAAACTTGTACTCAGTTTCACACAAAGATTGAAATCTACACATTATGAAGCATATTTTACACTCCTCTTACCTTTGGAATCTGTTTTTAGATAGCCTCATTAAGATAGCAATATTGGAAGTCAAGTGGAGACTTAGCACTCATCACCTACACTATTCACCTCTGAATATATTAATTAGCACTCATTTACAGGTTGACAACATTGTGGGGGAAGCCCCATTCACACTTGACCCTGCCTTGTTGTCATAAAAGATGTTAGAACAGCCTCCATGTGAAAAACAATCACAGGAGTGGTTTCAAAATGTTGAGACTCTGGGAGCAAACAACCTATGTGCTGAATGCAGGAGAAATTACCCGGATTTTCAACAATGTGATAGGTTGACAAAATTGTGGGGGAAGCCCCATTCACACTTGACCCTGCCTTGTTTTCATAAAAGATGTTAGAACAGTCGCACACCAGCTCAGATGAAATTAGTTGCCCAAACCTGACCCACTCTGCAGAACACACACCCAGAAAGCCCAGTCCCAAGAGACAAACGTGAGGATGAGAAAGAGCCGAAGATGTATTTCCCCTTTTACGTGGGAAACCTCAGTGTTGGCCGATTTGGAAGAGGAACTACACAGCAACAGAAACATATCAACTCTCCTGAAGACGGGGGGGACGCTGTTGAAGCACTGAATAGAAACACTTAATGACTTTAAAGGGAATGACCAAGCCACAATAAATCTCCTTTTTGTGGGATCTGCCGTCTCCTCTCCCTAATTCCAGTGCCTCATATCGAACACTGAATGTTCCTAGGCTCCAGCCCTCTCCAATTAGGTCACACCTAAATTTGGAACATCACCTACACTATTCACCTCTGAATATATTAATTAGCACTCATTTACAGGTTGACAACATTGTGGGGGAAGCCCCATTCACATGATGAGTCACAAACTCCTCCCACCTTTGATAGGCCACAATCAAGCTAATGGGCCTATGGCATCATCATGGAGGATAAATACTGCAGGTAAACTCCACTGCATCAGTGTGTTTTCAATTCTGATCACACACACCACCTCTTTGCCATTTTGGAAGAGAATTTCATCGAACCTGTAGACTTCTGAAGAAAACTCTTTTTTGAAGTTTCTTGCTTTTTTAAAAGGATTTTTTTCGCCTGCTATTTCTATTTCTATTCTTTTTTGGTTTATTTTCTTGCTTTCTCTCTTCCCAAGAGCTTTGTTTTTTTTTTCTTCTTTTTGTGAAAAAGACTTTTCTGAGGACAATGGCAGGACAGGCTGCAAAGTAAGTACCAATTTGTTTTCACTAGTTGAATTGTATTTTGCTTGAAACATGCAAATGTGGCTGCCAGTGCAGTAAGTGATATTCACTTGAAAAGATGTCTTAAAATAAGTCAGGGGTGGTTTCACTGACTGTCTACTTTCTCTCTTTCTCTCTCACAGCTCGGATCGCCGCATCATCCACTGCCTGCTGTGCGAGAAACCCCAGGAAGTACTGTCTGCCCACCTGGCCAGGGTCTGCATGAAGCGCAACACAGTTGTGGAGAGGCAGGCAGAGCTGCAGAGGGCCAAGAAGTCGATGAAGGATTGGACCCGCCAAGGCAGAACCTGGGACTACGCCGAGATGTGCAGGCGGTACCCCCACAGGCCTTCCAGACTGGCTCTTCTTGAAGATCTTCGTAGAAGAAACTTCTTCGTCCTCAATGCCCCCATGGACGCAGACATTGAACCCAGCGACGAGCAACCATCAACTTCAGCTGCTGCCGAGCAAGCCCCCATCCCGGCCAGTGGCAGCACAGAAGAAGACCGTAGAGGCGCTGAAGAGACCCCCGGCACTGATTCCAGTGAGGATGCTGGTCCAAGTGACCCAACATGGCAAAAGTAAGTTCATCACCTCACTCAACACACACAAGTTCAATCAATGATCTTTGGCTGTGAACATCTGTAAGTTCCTTTGAGCTAATTTTCTCTGTATTTTCTCAGGGACACAGCCCAGTACCAGACAACCCTGAGGGTCAAAATGCAGCAGATGGGACTTTATGAAAAGTTCCCACGTGAAGCTGCAATTTTGACGGGGTTCAAGCAGTACCTGACTACCTCTCTGCTAGTCCCAAACTGCCAACAGGAGGTAAGATCTAACCACATTTTATTTATTTATTTAACCTTTATTTAACCAGGCAAGTCATTAAGAACAAATTCTTATTTACATCTTACACTATAGTATTCTGCTCTCTGTGTTGCTCTTTGCAGCCTGTAGACTTATTAGCATCTCTATAGTGTGACAACAGGCTCATTGACGCGCGCACACACCCCCATACACACACAGACTGCAGCTCTGTAGCAATTCACACTTCTTCTCTTCCTCTTTCATCACAGGTAGACAATGTCTCCAGGATGCTCAGGTACATCCAGCCGAGCGGGAATGAGGTGAGCATGGACTTTCTCCTGAAGAGCACGGAAACCCAAGACTTCCTTAACAGGCTGAGAGTAGTGCAGATGAGTCCATCCACCATCATCAACTACATAAAGAACATGATCCGGTGTGTCCAGTATCTCAAGACACGCCTGGATTTGGCTGCAGCGGACCCGGACTTCCACAGGAAGTGTCAGGCATACATTGAGCTGCTCAACACCTTGAGGAAGCCAGTGGCAAAGGCCCTCAGCAAAGCCACATGCCAAAAAAGGTGAGTTGTTAATCTCCCTGCTCTACCTTTCCTTTAATGACTTCTCTCATGTGGATAGTACTTGGAAGGCTGCCAGGATTATGTGATACAGAAAAATCTCTAGCTCTCCTCCTCATTGGTGTTTTGTTTTATCTTATCATTCTAGGTACGACCGCTTCATTCATGGCCAGGTGACTCTCCATGACTGCCAGAGAGTCCTCCGCGAGTCAAACAAGGACATGCTGGGCATCTACGGGAGGCTCCTGCAGCACCAGCATGTGGAAGAAGAGGAGAAGACGCTGTTCCGCTACCACTGCGAAGCCATCCTGATCCTAAAACATTTCCAGAGACCCGGAGCAGTGGAGGGATTGACAGTAAGTACTTTTCCCCCTCAGTGTTTCCTCAGTTGGTACAAAGTATTGCATGTAGTCAGCAGAAAATATTGCATGTCCAGATTCAAATAGAACAGGGTTACTTTGTTCATGTCATTAATTCCCACGGTGTCCTTCATTGTTTTCCAGACGTCAGAGTGGCTCGACCAGAAGCGCGTTGATGGACGAGTCTGTGTGGGGGTCAGCCAACATAAAACGGCCACAATGCAGATTGCGACATTTGCCCTCACCGAGGAGGAGGCTGCAGTAAGTTCTCTAACAGGCTGAAAAAACTCACCATGAATAACTGTAACACCAGAATCAGAATCAGTTCCTGCTTTGCCTCGCTGGTCCATTTCTTCACTGTTTTGACCAAAGGCTCCATCAATAATTTCTCAAGTATTAACTTCATTCATATCTTATCTCCACAGATGCTGGACGAATACTACCATGGCATCCGCCATGGATGTATGCAGGACGGTGTGGATGATGAGGGCAAATTTTTCCTGTCCAAATCCGGCGGACCAATTTCCAGCGCCACCAACGACCTCAGACGTCTGCATGAACAGTAAGTATTAGCAGAATCCCATGTACTAACATGTATATATTAATATGTACTGTACAGAGAAGGTAGACAAGGATTCAATTGGTAGACTGGTTTTGTACTCTTTCTATAATATTATTCAAATAATATTATAAAAACAGGAGAAAAATTGAAACATGAACATGCTGAGACCTCGTAAAATGCAGCACATGTGCTGGATGGAGGAGGCTGTTTTCCCAGTCTCAACGATGTGAGCAGAAGGTAAGGGTTAGGGCTATTTTCTGTAAAAAAAAAAAAGAACTGAAAGAATTCAGGGTTGAGAGTGGGATTGTAATCTGAGATTTCTTCTTCATTGCAGCTACAAATTACCAAACATCACCAGCCAAGAAATCAGAAAAGTTGCAGAGACAGCGGTGAGTGCAAACTTTTCAGAGGAGCAGAAAAGTGCAGCGGCACACTACATGGCCCACTACAGGATGAGGACCCTGGAGGGTATCGTGGCCACCGCCAACCTGTTCAACAGTTTGAAACGGTATGTGTCATCATCCAAAACACACAACCTTCAACTATTCTCTCTCTCACAGCTGCTTCCAAGGTCAGTCCAGCTGTTTGTCAGTGTTTAACCATGAAATCTTCTCCATCTTGCAGTTCTTCTACTGATGAGTCAGGGGATGCGAGGAGTGGTCGGAGAGAAAAGAGAGGCAGAGACACCGCTGAACAGGACGGCAGGGACTTTACAGCGTTTATCCAGCACTTCCCGGTGACAGCGACTGGCCAGCCGCCCACTAAGAAGCAACGGACCGACGCTGGGTTTCCGACTGACAGAGTGTTTTATGACAGGTGGAGGGCTGTGCAGTATGGCAAGCGGGAGGAATACCTCTTGTGTAAGTGTAAATACTTTATTATGCAATGATTAAATTAAATGATTAACAACATTTCTATAAACAAAAGTAACGTAGAATTCACAAGTGTGGACAAGAATTTAAATTTAAATTTTCTCTCTTTGACAGCCCAATGTACAAGACACCCCCCAACTGTCCAGAAGGTCACAAAGGTCATCAGGGATGAGGGGTGGACTGCCAACCATCCCCGTCCTGAGGACATTGTGGCAAAGTGGAAACCAGCCAAGAGGGTGCAGGTTGAGAGTGATCCACGCATCATTAGGAGGGTCACAAGGCAGAGGTGGACAGGCCTGGCCATCAAGGATTTTGGTGGCGACAAAGGGAAAGGTATGTAAAAATGTCTTGTGAGCAGGAGAGCATTAATCCAACAAGCAAGCTATTAGGTTTAACAAATGTATTCTTGCCATTTCCAGCATACTTGTATATTATGTTAGTACATGAATTGTTCACTTGTTTTCCTTTGCTCTCCTGTTTTCTCTGTAAATTCACATATTCACACACTAATGTCACCTTCTTTTGACCACAGGAGTTGTTGCCACCAAATCCTTTGCCAAGGGCTCCATCATCTGTGATTATCATGGCAAGGTAATCACAGCAGCAGAGGGCAGGAAGATGATGGAGTCCATGCAGGATGAGATGGGCTACCTTTTTTTTTTCAAGACTCATGATGGTCGCGACCTTTGCATCGACGCCCAGACGTTTCCTTGCGAGTGTCACCCATCTGAAGAAACCCTTGGCAGAATGATCAACCATTCGCGGAAGAACAGCAATGTCACGCCACGCTACTGCAAGATGAACTTCCCGGAAGGAGTGAGGGATGTCATCCTGTTCCAGGCCTCCAAAGACATTTCCATCAGCGAAGAGGTCCGGTTCAACTACGGAGTGAACAGGAAGTCTTTCCGAGGAGAAGGGCTGGAACTCGAGTGGCTGGATGACTGACCAACATAGCAGCAGGTAAAGTTTGAATGCAGGCCCATTAAGATGTGTGTGTGTGTGTGTGTGTGTGTGTGTGTGTGTGTGCCAGAGTTGCCAGTGAGGGGCCCTGCAGGCCTCTCCTTTTCTTTCACTGCATCAATAAATTCATACTACTTCTCTTTATCTTTCATCACAGGTGGACAGTGTCTCCAGGATGCAGTTCTATTTAGGACTAGGTGATACAATCCCTTGTTTGCACATAACTTGAGACCTTGCTGATGTGAGTGGGAACGACGATGACACCTAAGGGTTTTCAAGTGGGCGCCCTCCTTCCTCAGCGTTTCACTGATGAGCCCACTACACCTCCAGAGGGTTCAGCGATGAGGCCTGGCATCCCAGGCTCACCCCCCTTGACATCATCTCGTTCTTGATGTTATTTCGGAGCCCAGGTGTTGTCTCTCCTCTTAATCCAGAGCCACTGGCTCGCCCTTTCAGCAGCACCGGGGAGGGCTTTGATGGCTTGACGTTGGCCCTGGCCTCGGATTCCCATGTCCTTAAGCAGCCTGGTAGTTGACATGCCTACGAAGCCTCTGCATCCAACTTCCACTGGGCGAACCATAGCTTTCCAGCCATGTTGTTCAGCGTCGGCTGCCAGCTCAGCCTACTTAAGCCTCTTACGTTCGTAGGCCTCGCCCACAGCGTCCTCCCAGGGCACTGTAAGCTCTATGATGTAGACAGTGCGAAGTGAGCTGGACCAAAGCAAGAGGTCCGGTCTGAGGTTGCTCGTGGCGATCTCAGATGGGAAGCAGAGCCTCTGTTCCAGGTCCGCCAGTAACTTCCAGTCCCGTGCCGCTCCCAACTGCCCGGCCTCTGGATGTGGGGTACAGGCCTTGGGCTGCTTCGCACCTTCACGGACAAACTCTCTTGCAGATGCAGGATGGGATGACAGAGGAGGCAGGGCGTTGATGGTTGTCCGTCTGCTCTCCAGCGTAGCTGCTAGGCACTTCAGTACCTGGTTGTGCCGCCAGGTGTAACGGCCTTGTGTAAGGCTTGTCTTGCAGCCGACAAGAATGTGCTTCAGGTTTGCTGGAGATGGACAGAGGGGGCACGTAGGGTCTTCGCCGTACCATTGGCTGAGGTTCTTGGGAGATGGCAGGACATCGTACGTGGCTCGTATAATGAAGCTGGTTCGAAATGCTTCCATGTCCCACAACTCCTTCCAAGAGAACTTTCTCTTCTCAACTCCCTCCCATCTCATCCACTGCCCTTGCTTTGCTTGAGAAATGGCCTTTGCGCACCTCGCTGCCTGTTCTTGCCGGCGCACCTCCTCGACCACAAGACCTCGTCGCTGAGATGGAGTTGCCTTGTACCAGGATGGTTTGCTCTCTCCAAGGCCGAGGCCTCCTCTCCCTTACACTCCTCTTACCTTTGGAATCTGTTTTTAGATAGCCTCATTAAGATAGCAATATTGGAAGTCAAGTGGAGACTTAGCACTCATCACCTACACTATTCACCTCTGAATATATTAATTAGCACTCATTTACAGGTTGACAACATTGTGGGGGAAGCCCCATTCACACTTGACCCTGCCTTGTTGTCATAAAAGATGTTAGAACAGCCTCCATGTGAAAAACAATCACAGGAGTGGTTTCAAAATGTTGAGACTCTGGGAGCAAACAACCTATGTGCTGAATGCAGGAGAAATTACCCGGATTTTCAACAATGTCACCATATAGTCTAAAGCAATATCAGAACAGCTGCTCAAATTCAACACAAACTTTTACTCAGTTTCACACAAAGATTGAAATCTACACATTGTGAAACATAATTTACTATCCTTTTACCTTTGGAGTCTGTTTTTAGATAGCCTCATGATGTGAGCAGATGAATGAGTTAGCTTCTGTTAACCAGCCAGGTTGTGCTGGCATTGAATGCCTGAGCTTGTTGGAAAGAAGAGAATGTAATCTATCTACACTGTGATGTGCAACTATCACAACTGTTCAACTATCTAAGCCTTAATTTGATGTACAGAGAAAAAAAGCCTCCATGGGAAAAACTATCACAGGAGTGGTTTCAAAATGTTGAGAGTCTGGGAGCAAACAGCCTAAGTGCTGAATGCAGGAGAAATTACCCGAATATTCAACAATAGTCTAAACCAATATCAGAACAGCTGCTCAAATTCAACACAAACTTGTACTCAGTTTCACACAAAGATTGAAATCTACACATTATGAAGCATATTTTACACTCCTCTTACCTTTGGAATCTGTTTTTAGATAGCCTCATTAAGATAGCAATATTGGAAGTCAAGTGGAGACTTAGCACTCATCACCTACACTATTCACCTCTGAATATATTAATTAGCACTTATTTACAGGTTGACAACATTGTGGGGGAAGCCCCATTCACACTTGACCCTGCCTTGTTGTCATAAAAGATGTTAGAACAGCCTCCATGTGAAAAACAATCACAGGAGTGGTTTCAAAATGTTGAGACTCTGGGAGCAAACAACCTATGTGCTGAATGCAGGAGAAATTACCCGGATTTTCAACAATGTCACCATATAGTCTAAAGCAATATCAGAACAGCTGCTCAAATTCAACACAAACTTTTACTCAGTTTCACACAAAGATTGAAATCTACACATTGTGAAACATAATTTACTATCCTTTTACCTTTGGAGTCTGTTTTTAGATAGCCTCATGATGTGAGCAGATGAATGAGTTAGCTTCTGTTAACCAGCCAGGTTGTGCTGGCATTGAATGCCTGAGCTTGTTGGAAAGAAGAGAATGTAATCTATCTACACTGTGATGTGCAACTATCACAACTGTTCAACTATCTAAGCCTTAATTTGATGTACAGAGAAAAAAAGCCTCCATGGGAAAAACTATCACAGGAGTGGTTTCAAAATGTTGAGACTCTGGGAGCAAACAGCCTAAGTGCTGAATGCAGGAGAAATTACCCGAATATTCAACAATAGTCTAAACCAATATCAGAACAGCTGCTCAAATTCAACACAAACTTGTACTCAGTTTCACACAAAGATTGAAATCTACACATTATGAAGCATATTTTACACTCCTCTTACCTTTGGAATCTGTTTTTAGATAGCCTCATTAAGATAGCAATATTGGAAGTCAAGTGGAGACTTAGCACTCATCACCTACACTATTCACCTCTGAATATATTAATTAGCACTCATTTACAGGTTGACAACATTGTGGGGGAAGCCCCATTCACACTTGACCCTGCCTTGTTGTCATAAAAGATGTTAGAACAGCCTCCATGTGAAAAACAATCACAGGAGTGGTTTCAAAATGTTGAGACTCTGGGAGCAAACAACCTATGTGCTGAATGCAGGAGAAATTACCCGGATTTTCAACAATGTCACCATATAGTCTAAAGCAATATCAGAACAGCTGCTCAAATTCAACACAAACTTTTACTCAGTTTCACACAAAGATTGAAATCTACACATTGTGAAACATAATTTACTATCCTTTTACCTTTGGAGTCTGTTTTTAGATAGCCTCATGATGTGATCAGATGAATGAGTTAGCTTCTGTTAACCAGCCAGGTTGTGCTGGCATTGAATGCCTGAGCTTGTTGGAAAGAAGAGAATGTAATCTATCTACACTGTGATGTGCAACTATCACAACTGTTCAACTATCTAAGCCTTAATTTGATGTACAGAGAAAAAAAGCCTCCATGGGAAAAACTATCACAGGAGTGGTTTCAAAATGTTGAGAGTCTGGGAGCAAACAGCCTAAGTGCTGAATGCAGGAGAAATTACCCGAATATTCAACAATAGTCTAAACCAATATCAGAACAGCTGCTCAAATTCAACACAAACTTGTACTCAGTTTCACACAAAGATTGAAATCTACACATTATGAAGCATATTTTACACTCCTCTTACCTTTGGAATCTGTTTTTAGATAGCCTCATTAAGATAGCAATATTGGAAGTCAAGTGGAGACTTAGCACTCATCACCTACACTATTCACCTCTGAATATATTAATTAGCACTCATTTACAGGTTGACAACATTGTGGGGGAAGCCCCATTCACACTTGACCCTGCCTTGTTGTCATAAAAGATGTTAGAACAGCCTCCATGTGAAAAACAATCACAGGAGTGGTTTCAAAATGTTGAGACTCTGGGAGCAAACAACCTATGTGCTGAATGCAGGAGAAATTACCCGGATTTTCAACAATGTCACCATATAGTCTAAAGCAATATCAGAACAGCTGCTCAAATTCAACACAAACTTTTACTCAGTTTCACACAAAGATTGAAATCTACACATTGTGAAACATAATTTACTATCCTTTTACCTTTGGAGTCTGTTTTTAGATAGCCTCATGATGTGATCAGATGAATGAGTTAGCTTCTGTTAACCAGCCAGGTTGTGCTGGCATTGAATGCCTGAGCTTGTTGGAAAGAAGAGAATGTAATCTATCTACACTGTGATGTGCAACTATCACAACTGTTCAACTATCTAAGCCTTAATTTGATGTACAGAGAAAAAAAGCCTCCATGGGAAAAACTATCACAGGAGTGGTTTCAAAATGTTGAGAGTCTGGGAGCAAACAGCCTAAGTGCTGAATGCAGGAGAAATTACCCGAATATTCAACAATAGTCTAAACCAATATCAGAACAGCTGCTCAAATTCAACACAAACTTGTACTCAGTTTCACACAAAGATTGAAATCTACACATTATGAAGCATATTTTACACTCCTCTTACCTTTGGAATCTGTTTTTAGATAGCCTCATTAAGATAGCAATATTGGAAGTCAAGTGGAGACTTAGCACTCATCACCTACACTATTCACCTCTGAATATATTAATTAGCACTCATTTACAGGTTGACAACATTGTGGGGGAAGCCCCATTCACACTTGACCCTGCCTTGTTGTCATAAAAGATGTTAGAACAGCCTCCATGTGAAAAACAATCACAGGAGTGGTTTCAAAATGTTGAGACTCTGGGAGCAAACAACCTATGTGCTGAATGCAGGAGAAATTACCCGGATTTTCAACAATGTGATAGGTTGACAAAATTGTGGGGGAAGCCCCATTCACACTTGACCCTGCCTTGTTTTCATAAAAGATGTTAGAACAGTCGCACACCAGCTCAGATGAAATTAGTTGCCCAAACCTGACCCACTCTGCAGAACACACACCCAGAAAGCCCAGTCCCAAGAGACAAACGTGAGGATGAGAAAGAGCCGAAGATGTATTTCCCCTTTTACGTGGGAAACCTCAGTGTTGGCCGATTTGGAAGAGGAACTACACAGCAACAGAAACATATCAACTCTCCTGAAGACGGGGGGGACGCTGTTGAAGCACTGAATAGAAACACTTAATGACTTTAAAGGGAATGACCAAGCCACAATAAATCTCCTTTTTGTGGGATCTGCCGTCTCCTCTCCCTAATTCCAGTGCCTCATATCTGCACTAACACTGAATGTTCCTAGGCTCCAGCCCTCTCCAATTAGGTCACACCTAAATTTGGAACATCACCTACACTATTCACCTCTGAATATATTAATTAGCACTCATTTACAGGTTGACAACATTGTGGGGGAAGCCCCATTCACATGATGAGTCACAAACTCCTCCCACCTTTGATAGGCCACAATCAAGCTAATGGGCCTATGGCATCATCATGGAGGATAAATACTGCAGGTAAACTCCACTGCATCAGTGTGTTTTCAATTCTGATCACACACACCACCTCTTTGCCATTTTGGAAGAGAATTTCATCGAACCTGTAGACTTCTGAAGAAAACTCTTTTTTGAAGTTTCTTGCTTTTTTAAAAGGATTTTTTTCGCCTGCTATTTCTATTTCTATTCTTTTTTGGTTTATTTTCTTGCTTTCTCTCTTCCCAAGAGCTTTGTTTTTTTTTTCTTCTTTTTGTGAAAAAGACTTTTCTGAGGACAATGGCAGGACAGGCTGCAAAGTAAGTACCAATTTGTTTTCACTAGTTGAATTGTATTTTGCTTGAAACATGCAAATGTGGCTGCCAGTGCAGTAAGTGATATTCACTTGAAAAGATGTCTTAAAATAAGTCAGGGGTGGTTTCACTGACTGTCTACTTTCTCTCTTTCTCTCTCACAGCTCGGATCGCCGCATCATCCACTGCCTGCTGTGCGAGAAACCCCAGGAAGTACTGTCTGCCCACCTGGCCAGGGTCTGCATGAAGCGCAACACAGTTGTGGAGAGGCAGGCAGAGCTGCAGAGGGCCAAGAAGTCGATGAAGGATTGGACCCGCCAAGGCAGAACCTGGGACTACGCCGAGATGTGCAGGCGGTACCCCCACAGGCCTTCCAGACTGGCTCTTCTTGAAGATCTTCGTAGAAGAAACTTCTTCGTCCTCAATGCCCCCATGGACGCAGACATTGAACCCAGCGACGAGCAACCATCAACTTCAGCTGCTGCCGAGCAAGCCCCCATCCCGGCCAGTGGCAGCACAGAAGAAGACCGTAGAGGCGCTGAAGAGACCCCCGGCACTGATTCCAGTGAGGATGCTGGTCCAAGTGACCCAACATGGCAAAAGTAAGTTCATCACCTCACTCAACACACACAAGTTCAATCAATGATCTTTGGCTGTGAACATCTGTAAGTTCCTTTGAGCTAATTTTCTCTGTATTTTCTCAGGGACACGGCCCAGTACCAGACAACCTTGAGGGTCAAAATGCAGCAGATGGGACTTTATGAAAAGTTCCCACGTGAAGCTGCAATTTTGACGGGGTTCAAGCAGTACCTGACTACCTCTCTGCTAGTCCCAAACTGCCAACAGGAGGTAAGATCTAACCACATTTTATTTATTTATTTAACCTTTATTTAACCAGGCAAGTCATTAAGAACAAATTCTTATTTACATCTTACACTATAGTATTCTGCTCTCTGTGTTGCTCTTTGCAGCCTGTAGACTTATTAGCATCTCTATAGTGTGACAACAGGCTCATTGACACGCGCACACACCCCCATACACACACAGACTGCAGCTCTGTAGCAATTCACACTTCTTCTCTTCCTCTTTCATCACAGGTAGACAATGTCTCCAGGATGCTCAGGTACATCCAGCCGAGCGGGAATGAGGTGAGCATGGACTTTCTCCTGAAGAGCACGGAAACCCAAGACTTCCTTAACAGACTGAGAGTAGTGCAGATGAGTCCATCCACCATCATCAACTACATAAAGAACATGATCCGGTGTGTCCAGTATCTCAAGACACGCCTGGATTTGGCTGCAGCGGACCCGGACTTCCACAGGAAGTGTCAGGCATACATTGAGCTGCTCAACACCTTGAGGAAGCCAGTGGCAAAGGCCCTCAGCAAAGCCACATGCCAAAAAAGGTGAGTTGTTAATCTCCCTGCTCTACCTTTCCTTTAATGACTTCTCTCATGTGGATAGTACTTGGAAGGCTGCCAGGATTATGTGATACAGAAAAATCTCTAGCTCTCCTCCTCATTGGTGTTTTGTTTTATCTTATCATTCTAGGTACGACCGCTTCATTCATGGCCAGGTGACTCTCCATGACTGCCAGAGAGTCCTCCGCGAGTCAAACAAGGACATGCTGGGCATCTACGGGAGGCTCCTGCAGCACCAGCATGTGGAAGAAGAGGAGAAGACGCTGTTCCGCTACCACTGCGAAGCCATCCTGATCCTAAAACATTTCCAGAGACCCGGAGCAGTGGAGGGATTGACAGTAAGTACTTTTCCCCCTCAGTGTTTCCTCAGTTGGTACAAAGTATTGCATGTAGTCAGTAGAAAATATTGCATGTCCAGATTCAAATAGAACAGGGTTACTTTGTTCATGTCATTAATTCCCACGGTGTCCTTCATTGTTTTCCAGACGTCAGAGTGGCTCGACCAGAAGCGCGTTGATGGACGAGTCTGTGTGGGGGTCAGCCAACATAAAACGGCCACAATGCAGATTGCGACATTTGCCCTCACCGAGGAGGAGGCTGCAGTAAGTTCTCTAACAGGCTGAAAAAACTCACCATGAATAACTGTAACACCAGAATCAGAATCAGTTCCTGCTTTGCCTCGCTGGTCCATTTCTTCACTGTTTTGACCAAAGGCTCCATCAATAATTTCTCAAGTATTAACTTCATTCATATCTTATCTCCACAGATGCTGGACGAATACTACCATGGCATCCGCCAAGGATGTATGCAGGACGGTGTGGATGATGAGGGCAAATTTTTCCTGTCCAAATCCGGCGGACCAATTTCCAGCGCCACCAACGACCTCAGACGTCTGCATGAACAGTAAGTATTAGCAGAATCCCATGTACTAACATGTATATATTAATATGTACTGCACAGAGAAGGTAGACAAGGATTAAATTGGTAGACTGGTTTTGTACTCTTTCTATAATATTATTCAAATAATATTATAAAAACAGGAGAAAAATTGAAACATGAACATGCTGAGACCTCGTAAAATGCAGCACATGTGCTCGATGGAGGAGGCTGTTTTCCCAGTCTCAACGATGTGAGCCGAAGGTTAGGGTTAGGGCTATTTTCTGTAAAAAAAAAAAAAGAACTGAAAGAATTCAGGGTTGAGAGTGGGATTGTAATCTGAGATTTCTTCTTCATTGCAGCTACAAATTACCAAACATCACCAGCCAAGAAATCAGAAAAGTTGCAGAGACAGCGGTGAGTGCAAACTTTTCAGAGGAGCAGAAAAGTGCAGCGGCACACTACATGGCCCACTACAGGATGAGGACCCTGGAGGGTATCGTGGCCACCGCCAACCTGTTCAACAGTTTGGAAGGGTATGTGTCATCATCCAAAACACACAACCTTCAACTATTCTCTCTCTCACAGCTGCTTCCAAGGTCAGTCCAGCTGTTTGTCAGTGTTTAACCATGAAACCTTCTCCATTTTGCAGTTCTTCTACTGATGAGTCAGGGGATGAGAGGAGTGGTCGGGGACAGAAGAGAGGCAGAGACACCGCTGAACAGGATGGCAGGGACTTTGCCGCGTTCATCCAGCACTTCCCGGTGACAGCGACTGGCCAGCCTCCCACTAAGAAGCAGCGGACCGACGCTGGCTTTACGACAGACAGAGTGTTTTATGATCGGTGGAGGGCTGCGCAGTATGGCAAGCGGGAGGAATACCTCTTGTGTAAGTGTAAATACTTTATTATGCAATGATTCAATTAAATGATCAACAACATTTCTATAAACAAAAGTAACGTAGAATTCACAAGTGTGGACAAGAATTTAAATTTAAATTTTCTCTCTTTGACAGCCCAATGTACAAGACACCCCCCAACTGTCCAGAAGGTCACAAAGGTCATCAGGGATGAGGGGTGGACTGCCAACCATCCCCGTCCTGAGGACATTGTGGCAAAGTGGAAACCAGCCAAGAGGGTGCAGGTTGAGAGTGATCCACGCATCATTAGGAGGGTCACAAGGCAGAGGTGGACAGGCCTGGCCATCAAGGATTTCGGTGGCAACAAAGGGAAAGGTATGTAAAAATGTCTTGTGAGCAGGAGATCATTAATCCAGCAGTCAAACACTGAGATAATTGTAATCCTATAATGGACAAGCACATTTAATCCCTAAACACACTGTTTAGCACCCATTGCTGTAACATTTCCGCTCAAAGAAGCTTGTGTTTGTTTTCCTTTGCTCTCCTGTTTTCTCTGTAAATTCACATATTCACATACTAATGTCACCTTCTTTTGACCACAGGAGTTGTTGCCACCAAATCCTTTGCCAAGGGCTCCATCATCTGTGATTATCATGGCAAGGTAATCACAGCAGCAGAGGGCAGGAAGATGATGGAGTCCATGCAGGATGAGATGGGCTACCTTTTTTTCTTCAAGAGTCATGATGGTCGCGACCTCTGCATCGACGCCCAGACGTTTCCTTGCGAGTGTCACCCATCTGTCGAAACCCTTGGCAGAATGATGAACCATTCGCGGAAGAACAGCAGTGTCACGCCACGGTACTGCAAGATGAACTTGCCGGAAGGAGTGAGGGATGTCATCCTGTTCCAGGCCTCCAAAGACATTTCCATAAGCGAAGAGCTCCGGTTCGACTACGGAGTGAACAGGAAGTCTTTCCGAGGAGAAGGGCTGGAACTCGAGTGGCTGGATGACTGACCAACATAGCAGCAGGTAAAGTTTGAATGCAGGCCTATTAAGGGGTGTGTGTGTGTGTGTGTGTGTGTGCCAGAGTTGCCAGTGAGGGGCCCTGCAGGCCTCTCCTTTTCTTTCACTGCATCAATAAATTCATACAACTTCTCTTTATCTTTCATCACAGGTGGACAGTCTCCAGGATGCAGAATCAACTCAGCACAGAAGAGGACAGTGGCAGCGCTTTTGATGCAGAATTCTGACGAAGCTGAGAAAAATGTGAAAGGCCCAGACCAGGGATTTCCTCCTGCTCCTCCTCCCCCATCATCATTATCTGCACTCTGCACCATTGCACTATTGTCCTAGTGTTCTTTACATATGTATATATATACTGTTTTTTTTATTATATGTCTATATCTGCATATTTGTACATAGTAGTTAAATGCTTAGGTTTACCTCTGTTCATCTTGTTTTGTAAATAAAATCATCTTGCTTTAAAAGTAATCCTCGGGTATGGCGTCCTCTTTATATGTTGCTGGTCACAAGGTTGAGCCAAATGTTTTCTTTGTTGTGGCCGTAAGAGTTATTTTGATCTATATTATAACCCATGAAGGAAAGTTATAGATATCACTGGTGGTGTTTATTTGGTGTTTCTACTGTCAACATTACTACAATAAAAGAAAAGGTGGTGTACTACACTAAACTGAAGGTAAAGGAAAGAAGTTAGAATATTGTATGTTAAAGGAATATTTGTAGTCAGCATGGTAACAGTGAGTACCAGGGGCACGTCACAATTATATAGTATGCAGTATACAGTTGTATGACTTACACTGTGTAAATATTTGTGAATTATCTGATAACCCTCACACTTATTGTAAAAACAGCATCTCAGTACTCTTCTCAGTGGTGTGTGTCTCTCTTGGCACTGCTGTAGGAGCAAGGGAGCTTACAGCTCTCTGTGTGTCTCTCATATACATGCAAATTTCCCCCCATCCCCCATGGGCTGCACTAGGAGCTGTGCAGCAAGGGAGCTTACAGCTCTCTGTGTGTCTCTCATACGCATGCATACAGGAAAGAATTTATAAAGGAAAAAGGGTTAAAAGGCTCAACTTAATGAGCCCATCCAGTAACATCAGGTTTTCAGCACATCCAGGAGCTGAAATGAACCCTCGTTGCCTGGGGTGGATCTTACATGCACTTTCCAACCTTTTATTAATAACCCCTGACAAAATCCTCTGCAGCACCGGTCCTATGGTAATTGGTCTCTACTGAGAGGCGTCAAGTTGGGCCCTTGGATCATCAGACTTCGGAATAAGCGTGGTCCTGTTCTCTTAAGAACATCTGGAAACCTTCCAGACAGCAAGATGGTGTCGAACAGGTGGGACATCTTTTCACCTTTGGGGTCCCAGGTAGCGCCGAGCCTTCTTCTTGATTTTAGGCGTCTTTCTCCTGCGCACCATTGTGAGGCGCCTAGGCCTTTCAACTTTTGGAGGACACAGTCCCTTAACCAACTTAACAATGAACTTGTTGATAGACCTGATCTCTAAGTTCGAAGGAGACTGGGACCGAGGAGACTCCTCGGAGGCTCTTTGAAGACTTTCCAGCCTCGCCTCTCTGCCTCTTGTGCTAATATATCACACAGCTTGTTATGTCTCGCCATATGGTTTCGCTTGAGTTTCCTACAAGCACCCAAGATGTGTTTCATCGTTTCCACTGTTTTCCCACACAATCTACATTGCTTGTCGCACCTTTGACCACCTCTGCCTCTCAATTAAAACGCCCTAGTCCGGAAGGTGTTGGTATGCAATTGGAGTGCCAAAATATATTGGCTCTCACTGATATTGCAACCACTTGGGTTACGCAGCCAGTGGTTGCTGATGGGGTCCGCCCGGAAGTTGTTAATCCCCATGCCTTGGGCCTTTAGGCTGGCCCACTTGTCGAATGCCTCTCTTTTCCAATCAAAGCGCACCCTTTCCCCTGACAAAAGGGCTTCTGTCGACCCATCCTGACCTGCCAAGGAAGGGTCATTCACCGTCTCACCTGATGCCTTCCGCAACCTCCGAAGGTGATTCGCTGTGACGGTTTTTCTTGTTATCAGTTTGGTGCACTCATCTTTAGAGTGCACCAGAGACACAATCCTGTTTGCTTGTACTTTGGGAATGTGCCTCGCCAGTCTATCCAAACCCAGGCCTCCATCTCTGCACCTAGCATACAGCAATCCATCAGTCACTGACTGATGGAGGTGTAGCCATTGCCGGACCGCCACTCTGAGGATACGATCGCTCTGCTCCGACTTGGCCAGGCCCACTGAGCCATTATCCGCGAGATAGATGACTCTAGGCACTCCATAAGTCTGAAGCATCTCAACTTTCTGATTGGGTTTCAGGGGAGCCTCTGATAGCTTCACAACCAGCTTTGAGACCATCGATCCAATATCAGGCTTGATGATACCTTTCCAAGGATTCACCATCACCCCCAGGTATTTCTCAGCCTCTTGCACACCAATCATGTGCATGTCGAGACCGCCCAATTGCCATGGTGGGCGTGCATTCACCGAGTAGCTTGCCCGACATTTGTCAATGAAAAACCCGTGGCATTTCTTGACATTAAGGGTCAGGCCTGTCAGTGAGCAGAAAACCTCTAGAATACCCAGATTGCGAGCCATTCCTTCCCATGAAGAGCTCAGCAAGGCAATATCGTCAGCAAAGGCCATGGAGGAAATCTTAAAGTCATCAAAGACATCAATGATCAGAGCAGTACGCGCTTTGATCATGACCAGGTCAGGGACAAGAACCTGCCCATCGGCTCTCTTCAAGTGAGGCTCCTTGTGGACTATCCAGCCTCGCCTCTCAGCCTCTTGTGCGAGAATCTCACACAGCTTGTTATGCCTCGCCATACGATTCCGTTTAAGTTTCCTACAAACACCCAAAATGTGTTTCAGTGTTTCCACTGCTTTCCCACACAATCTGCACCGTTTGTCGTTCCTTTGGCCGCCTCGGCCCCTCGAGTCAAACGCTCTGGTCCGGAAGGTGTTAGTACGCATCTGGAGTGCCAAGATGAATTGGCTCTCACTGAGATAACAACCGCCTGGGTTACGCAGCCAGTGGTTGCTGATCGGGTCTGCTCGGAAATTGCCGATCCCCGTTCCCTGAGCTTTCAGATCGGCCCACCTGTCAAATGCTTCTTTCCTCCAGTCGAAGCAAACCTTTTCTCCTGACAACAGGGTTCCTGTCGACCCCTCCTGACTCACTGAGGAGGGGTCTTCAACCGTCTCACCAGACGCCTCTCTCAACCTCCGAAGGTGACTCGTCGTGACAGTTTTCCTTGTCATTAATTTGGTGCACTCATCCCTGGAGTGCACCAGAGACACAATTCTGTTCGCCTGAACACTCGGAATATGTCTCGCCAGTTTGTTCAAACCAAGTCCTCCATCTTTGCATCTGGCATACAACAAGCCATTAGTCACTGACTGATGGAGGTGTAGCCACTGCCGGACCGCCACTCTGAGGACACGGTCACTCTGCTCCAACTTGGCCAGTCCCACTGAGCCATTATCAGCCAGATAAATGACTCTGGGCACCCCATAAGTTCTCTTAAGGATTCCTGGCAGCTTACCGGACAACATCATCGCCGTAAACAGATTCGCCAACTCAATACACTTCGGGTCCCATCGAAGGAGGACCGCCTTCGAGATACCGTCGAGACCAGTCCCCGTACTGGCTTTCATATTCCTGAGTATTCTCCGCACTTCCCAGGGAGAGACTGGGCTCTCAAAGACTGAATTATCGGCTTTCGTTGATGTTCGAAATTGGCCTAGACCAACATAAGCATCAGCACCCTCCCACTTTTCCTTGAATGCATTTTCTACCACCGCTGGTGCGATAGGGCATCCACTATGATCGGTACCGTCGAAGATCAACTTAGCCAAGCTGCTACGGTTGACCTCATATAACATCTGGAGGCGCCTGAAACCGCGTTTTCCAGGCCCTTTCTTGGTCACAGCAGACCGTCTGTGACCCCCCACAACCTTAACCACTGTCGGTCGGGGGCTCAATAGCTTAGTCAATTTCTTGACAAAGCGCCTAATCTCTCCCACCGGAGATGTAGGAGAGAAGACCCCACGCTCAGTGCCGTCGTCCGGGGCATCAGCAAGGCTCTCACGGATCTTGGCCCTCACCTCGTCTGGAGGGTTGTCCCACTCGATGGGCAGTTTCAGTGCTTGCAACACTCCATCCCAATCAGCAACCGCCGTTGGGGGGGGCGACGATCCCTTGCTCAATCGCCGTAGTTGTTTGCACTTGTTTCTGATCTGGGCCAATGTATACTTGGGAAGCTTAGTCGCTGCAGAGGCATAGAAGCCAGTGGTCCCACCAGTTGACTCCATCAGGGATCTGAGAAGCACAACATCTGGTTGGGACCACATACCTTTCCTTGGCCTCCTATCCCCTTCATTCGGCCGACCCAAATGCTCCGGGAGATGTCCAGCGTGCTTCACCCTAACGTGGTAGGACAGCCCACGTTTGGTGGTGAAGACTTTGGAGCAGACTGTGCATCGCTCATCACCAACCGAGGTCTGACTTTGCCTTCTCGCCCCACACTTGGGGACGTGACAGGCCATGGCTCTCAAACCTGATCCAGTCTTGTTGCATAAGGAGCATATGAACAAGACCGACCTAAGCCTATGCTTCGACTTAAGGTGGGACGATGATGTCGAAGCTGACGCCATAACCGACCTGCAGAGGGGACAAGGCTGTGTTCGGAAGGGAAGCCTAATACCCACTTTGACTGAATCATCAGCCTGGTACCGAGGCTGCTCCTTCCTCACATCAGGAAGAGCATGTTTCCGAAACCCCATAAACAGGACCTGTTTAGCTTTGGGCGAATCGTGAAAAAGCCTTTTCCGAAGGGGTATATAGCCACCTCCACGTGCCAATGGAGAGGCAACCGGACTCCCCAGTCCATCACTCTCGGCCTTCTTGAAGCGCTGTGTTACCACATTCAACCATCTGTTGGTCCTCCTAACCGGCCCAGACATTCCTGTCGGCGGCCGATCAGAGGACCAACAACCCGACCTTCGAAGGATAACACGGTTGCACTTACCAGGGGACGTACGCCTACTAGGAGTAGAGGCTCGGGCAGGCAACATCCCAAGGCTTGTAACAACTGGCGACGCCATTCCGACCAACTGGATGGGGCAGTGGGTCTTACACCCTAACCTACCCGGCAGTATCTTGCACTTAATGATAAATGGGGGGTAGTGAGTCTAACACTCTAGCCTACCCAGTGTTCTTTCTGCAACGCGCCAATAGTAGGGGTTGTGGACCACGCACCCAAATCAATCAGGCCACTCCCACGCATCGGATTGGAGCACTCCCGCTGGCGAAGGAACCGACAACTCGAGCAGCAGCCAGCTGAGGCCCTTCAAGGCGGAAGAAATCCCCATCCGATACCATAGAAGCGCCTCCCGCAACAACCAAGTGCACCAGGGGCTAAGTCACACGGCTGCTTTCTTTCCATTCCAACACCTCCGGCAGCTATGCTCATTCCAATTACAGGGCCTCGAAAGAGTCCTGTATTGTTATTTTTCGTCACTACCTCCCCGAGTCGGGAGTGGGTAATTTGCGCGCCTGCTGCCTTCCTTGGATGTGGTAGCCGTTTCTCAGGCTCCCTCTCCGGAATCGAACCCTGATTCCCCGTTACCCGTGGTCACCATGGTAGGCACAGAAAGTACCATCGAAAGTTGATAGGGCAGACATTCGAATGAGACGTCGAGCAGATGAATGAGTTGGCTTCTGTTAAGCAGCCAGGTTGTGCTGGCATTGAATGCCTGAGCTTGTTGGAAAGAAGAGAATGTAATCTATCTACACTGTGATGTGCAACTATCACAACTGTTCAACTATCTAAGCCTTAATTTGATGTACAGAGAAAAAAAGCCTCCATGGGAAAAACTATCACAGGAGTGGTTTCGAAATGTTGAGAGTCTGGTAGCAAACAACCTATGTGCTGAATGCAGGAGAAATTACCCGGATTTTCAACAATGTCACCATATAGTCTAAAGCAATATCAGAACAGCTGCTCAAATTCAGCACAAACTTTTACTCAGTTTCACACAAAGATTGAAATCTACACATTGTGAAACATAATTTACACTCCTCTTACCTTTTGAATCTGTTTTTAGATAGCCTCATTAAGATAGCAATATTGGAAGTCAAGTGGAGACTTAGCACTCATCACCTAAACTATTCACCTCTGAATATATTAATTAGCACTCATCTACAGGTTGACAACATTGTGGGGGAAGCCCCATTCACACTTGACCCTGCCTTGTTTTCATAAAAGATGTTAGAACAGCCTCCATGTGAAAAACAATCACAGGAGTGGTTTCGAAATGTTGAGAGTCTGGTAGCAAACAACCTATGTGCTGAATGCAGGAGAAATTACCCGGATTTTCAACAATGTCACCATATAGTCTAAAGCAATATCAGAACAGCTGCTCAAATTCAACACAAACTTTTACTCAGTTTCACACAAAGATTGAAATCTACACATTGTGAAACATAATTTACTCTCCTTTTACCTTTGGAGTCTGTTTTTAGATAGCCTCATGATGTGAGCAGATGAATGAGTTAGCTTCTGTTAACCAGCCAGGTTGTGCTGGCATTGAATGCCTGAGCTTGTTGGAAAGAAGAGAATGTAATCTATCTACACTGTGATGTGCAACTGTCACAACTGTTCAACTATCTAAGCCTTAATTTGATGTACAGAGAAAAAAAGCCTCCATGGGAAAAACTATCACAGGAGTGGTTTCGAAATGTTGAGAGTCTGTTAGCAAACAACCTATCAAACGCCTTGGCAAAGTCGATGAACACTACTGCCAATGGCTTCCTCTCCCATTTGCTCAGTTTCATGAGTCCATCCAGCAACATAAGGTTTTCGGCACAACCGGGGGCAGAGATAAATCCTTTCTGTCGGGGGTGAATCTCGCAGGCATCCATCAGCCTCTTATTCAAGACCCCAGAGAATAATCTCAATATGATGGACCCTATCGTGATAGGGCGCCATCGGGATATATTAGGCTCGGATCAACTGTCTTCGGTATCAGAGTTGTTCTGTTTTTCTTGAGGACTTTTGGCAACTTTCCAGACAACATAATCGCCGTAAACAGATTCGGCAACTCTAGACATTTCGGGTCCCATCGAAGGAGGGCTACCTTCGAGATACCATCTAGACCAGGCGCCGTGCCGGCCTTCATGCCTCTGAGTACCCTACGCACCTCCCAGGGGGAGACCGGTGTCTCAAAGACTGAGTTATCAGCCTTAGTTGATGTTCGGAATTGACCCAGGCCCGCGCAGGCATCAACATTTTCCCATTTCTCCTTGAATGCCTTTTCCTGCTGGAAAGCTGGAATTACCACCAGACTTGCCCTCCAATGGATCCTCGTTAAAGGATTTAAAGTGTACTCATTCCAATTACAGGGCATAAGAATTTGTTCTTAATGACTTGCCTGGTTAAATAAAGGTTAAACCTCCTGTTGGCAGTTTGGGACTAGCAGAGAGGTAGTCAGGTACTGCTTGAAACCCGTCAAAATTGCAGCTTCACGTGGGAACTTTTCATAAAGTCCCATCTGCTGCATTTTGACCCTCAGTGATGTCTGGTACTGGGCCGTGTCCCTGAGAAAATACAGAGAAAATTAGCTCAAAGGAACTTACAGATGTTCACAGCCAAAGATCATTGATTGAACTTGTGTGTGTTGAGTGAGGTGATGAACTTACTTTTGCCATGTTGGGTCACTTGGACCAGCATCCTCACTGGAATCAGAGCCGGGGGTCTCTTCAGAGCCTCTACGGTCCTCTTCTGTGCTGCCACTGGCCGGGATGGGGGCTTGCTCGGCAGCAGCTGAAGTTGATGGTTGCTCGTCGCTGGGTTCAATGTCTGCGTCCATGGGGGCATTGAGGACGAAGAAGTTTCTTCTACGAAGATCTTCAAGAAGAGCCAGTCTGGAAGGCCTGTGGGGGTACCGCCTGCACATCTCGGCGTAGTCCCAGGTTCTGCCTTGGCGGGTCCAAGCCTTCATCGACTCCTTGGCCCTCTGCAGCTCTGCCTGCCTCTCCACAGCTGTGTTGCGTTTCATGCAGACCCTGGCCAGGTGGGCAGACAGTACTTCCTGAGGTTTCTCGCACAGCAGGCAGTGGATGATGCGGCGATCCTTCTCGCTGTGAGAGAGAAAGAGAGACAGTAGACAGTGTTTATATATATCTATATATATATATATATAGATATATATCAATCTTTGGGGCAGCCAGGAGCAAGAGGAATTCGTAATGACTGGCAATAGGTATTCCAGTCAGGAGCGGGGGTCACCATAGCCGTGACTCTGTTGGCCATCTTCCGCAGCTTTTTGCACTTCTTTTTGATTTGCACAGGCTGGTGATTAGGGAACATCTTTTGGGCAATATCATAGAAGCCCCTAACACCGCCTTTGGACTTCATCAGTTCTTGCAGGCGTTGAACTTCTACCAGCGTCCAGTTGCCTGTGCTATCAATATCATTTTTATTGTCACTTTTGACCCCCGCTCTTGCAGCAAAAAGCTGAAAGTGTTTCTTCCTCATATGGATCGTGAGACCGCCCCTTGCAGAAAAGGCTTTAGTGCAATAGTCGCACTTGTGGGTTCCCAATCCCGATTCTGCATCCTGGAGACTGTCCACCTGTGATGAAAGATAAAGAGAAGTTGTATGAATTTATTGATGCAGTGAAAGAAAAGGAGAGGCCTGCAGGGCCCCTCACTGGCAACTCTGGCACGCACACACACACACACACACACACACACACACACACACACACACACACACACATCTTAATGGGCCTGCATTCAAACTTTACCTGCTGCTATGTTGGTCAGTCATCCAGCCACTCGAGTTCCAGCCCTTCTCCTCGGAAAGACTTCCTGTTCACTCCGTAGTTGAACCGGACCTCTTCGCTGATGGAAATGTCTTTGGAGGCCTGGAACAGGATGACATCCCTCACTCCTTCCGGGAAGTTCATCTTGCAGTAGCGTGGCGTGACATTGCTGTTCTTCCGCGAATGGTTGATCATTCTGCCAAGGGTTTCTTCAGATGGGTGACACTCGCAAGGAAACGTCTGGGCGTCGATGCAAAGGTCGCGACCATCATGAGTCTTGAAAAAAAAAAGGTAGCCCATCTCATCCTGCATGGACTCCATCATCTTCCTGCCCTCTGCTGCTGTGATTACCTTGCCATGATAATCACAGATGATGGAGCCCTTGGCAAAGGATTTGGTGGCAACAACTCCTGTGGTCAAAAGAAGGTGACATTAGTGTGTGAATATGTGAATTTACAGAGAAAACAGGAGAGCAAAGGAAAACAAGTGAACAATTCATGTACTAACATAATATACAAGTATGCTGGAAATGGCAAGAATACATTTGTTAAACCTAATAGCTTGCTTGTTGGATTAATGCTCTCCTGCTCACAAGACATTTTTACATACCTTTCCCTTTGTCGCCACCAAAATCCTTGATGGCCAGGCCTGTCCACCTCTGCCTTGTGACCCTCCTAATGATGCGTGGATCACTCTCAACCTGCACCCTCTTGGCTGGTTTCCACTTTGCCACAATGTCCTCAGGACGGGGATGGTTGGCAGTCCACCCCTCATCCCTGATGACCTTTGTGACCTTCTGGACAGTTGGGGGGTGTCTTGTACATTGGGCTGTCAAAGAGAGAAAATTTAAATTTAAATTCTTGTCCACACTTGTGAATTCTACGTTACTTTTGTTTATAGAAATGTTGTTAATCATTTAATTTAATCATTGCATAATAAAGTATTTACACTTACACAAGAGGTATTCCTCCCGCTTGCCATACTGCACAGCCCTCCACCTGTCATAAAACACTCTGTCAGTCGGAAACCCAGCGTCGGTCCGTTGCTTCTTAGTGGGCGGCTGGCCAGTCGCTGTCACCGGGAAGTGCTGGATAAACGCTGTAAAGTCCCTGCCGTCCTGTTCAGCGGTGTCTCTGCCTCTCTTTTCTCTCCGACCACTCCTCGCATCCCCTGACTCATCAGTAGAAGAACTGCAAGATGGAGAAGATTTCATGGTTAAACACTGACAAACAGCTGGACTGACCTTGGAAGCAGCTGTGAGAGAGAGAATAGTTGAAGGTTGTGTGTTTTGGATGATGACACATACCGTTTCAAACTGTTGAACAGGTTGGCGGTGGCCACGATACCCTCCAGGGTCCTCATCCTGTAGTGGGCCATGTAGTGTGCCGCTGCACTTTTCTGCTCCTCTGAAAAGTTTGCACTCACCGCTGTCTCTGCAACTTTTCTGATTTCTTGGCTGGTGATGTTTGGTAATTTGTAGCTGCAATGAAGAAGAAATCTCAGATTACAATCCCACTCTCAACCCTGAATTCTTTCAGTTCTTTTTTTTTTTTACAGAAAATAGCCCTAACCCTAACCTTCTGCTCACATCGTTGAGACTGGGAAAACAGCCTCCTCCATCCAGCACATGTGCTGCATTTTACGAGGTCTCAGCATGTTCATGTTTCAATTTTTCTCCTGTTTTTATAATATTATTTGAATAATATTATAGAAAGAGTACAAAACCAGTCTACCAATTGAATCCTTGTCTACCTTCTCTGTACAGTACATATTAATATATACATGTTAGTACATGGGATTCTGCTAATACTTACTGTTCATGCAGACGTCTGAGGTCGTTGGTGGCGCTGGAAATTGGTCCGCCGGATTTGGACAGGAAAAATTTGCCCTCATCATCCACACCGTCCTGCATACATCCTTGGCGGATGCCATGGTAGTATTCGTCCAGCATCTGTGGAGATAAGATATGAATGAAGTTAATACTTGAGAAATTATTGATGGAGCCTTTGGTCAAAACAGTGAAGAAATGGACCAGCGAGGCAAAGCAGGAACTGATTCTGATTCTGGTGTTACAGTTATTCATGGTGAGTTTTTTCAGCCTGTTAGAGAACTTACTGCAGCCTCCTCCTCGGTGAGGGCAAATGTCGCAATCTGCATTGTGGCCGTTTTATGTTGGCTGACCCCCACACAGACTCGTCCATCAACGCGCTTCTGGTCGAGCCACTCTGACGTCTGGAAAACAATGAAGGACACCGTGGGAATTAATGACATGAACAAAGTAACCCTGTTCTATTTGAATCTGGACATGCAATATTTTCTGCTGACTACATGCAATACTTTGTACCAACTGAGGAAACACTGAGGGGGAAAAGTACTTACTGTCAATCCCTCCACTGCTCCGGGTCTCTGGAAATGTTTTAGGATCAGGATGGCTTCGCAGTGGTAGCGGAACAGCGTCTTCTCCTCTTCTTCCACATGCTGGTGCTGCAGGAGCCTCCCGTAGATGCCCAGCATGTCCTTGTTTGACTCGCGGAGGACTCTCTGGCAGTCATGGAGAGTCACCTGGCCATGAATGAAGCGGTCGTTCCTAGAATGATAAGATAAAACAAAACACCAATGAGGAGGAGAGCTAGAGATTTTTCTGTATCACATAATCCTGGCAGCCTTCCAAGTACTATCCACATGAGAGAAGTCATTAAAGGAAAGGTAGAGCAGGGAGATTAACAACTCACCTTTTTTGGCATGTGGCTTTGCTGAGGGCCTTTGCCACTGGCTTCCTCAAGGTGTTGAGCAGCTCAATGTATGCCTGACACTTCCTGTGGAAGTCCGGGTCCGCTGCAGCCAAATCCAGGCGTGTCTTGAGATACTGGACACACCGGATCATGTTCTGTATGTAGTTGATGATGGTGGATGGACTCATCTGCACTACTCTCAGTCTGTTAAGGAAGTCTTGGGTTTCCGTGCTCTTCAGGAGAAAGTCCATGCTCACCTCATTCCCGCTCGGCTGGATGTACCTGAGCATCCTGGAGACATTGTCTACCTGTGATGAAAGAGGAAGAGAAGAAGTGTGAATTGCTACAGAGCTGCAGTCTGTGTGTGTATGGGGGTGTGTGCGTGTGTCAATGAGCCTGTTGTCACACTATAGAGATGCTAATAAGTCTACAGGCTGCAAAGAGCAACACAGAGAGCAGAATACTATAGTGTAAGATGTAAATAAGAATTTGTTCTTAATGACTTGCCTGGTTAAATAAAGGTTAAATAAATAAATAAAATGTGGTTAGATCTTACCTCCTGTTGGCAGTTTGGGACTAGCAGAGAGGTAGTCAGGTACTGCTTGAACCCCGTCAAAATTGTAGCTTCACGTGGGAACTTTTCATAAAGTCCCATCTGCTGCATTTTGACCCTCAGGGTTGTCTGGTACTGGGCCGTGTCCCTGAGAAAATACAGAGAAAATTAGCTCAAAGGAACTTACAGATGTTCACAGCCAAAGATCATTGATTGAACTTGTGTGTGTTGAGTGAGGTGATGAACTTACTTTTGCCATGTTGGGTCACTTGGACCAGCATCCTCACTGGAATCAGTGCCGGGGGTCTCTTCAGCGCCTCTACGGTCTTCTTCTGTGCTGCCACTGGCCGGGATGGGGGCTTGCTCGGCAGCAGCTGAAGTTGATGGTTGCTCGTCGCTGGGTTCAATGTCTGCGTCCATGGGGGCATTGAGGACGAAGAAGTTTCTTCTACGAAGATCCTCAAGAAGAGCCAGTCTGGAAGGCCTGTGGGGGTACCGCCTGCACATCTCGGCGTAGTCCCAGGTTCTGCCTTGGCGGGTCCAATCCTTCATCGACTTCTTGGCCCTCTGCAGCTCTGCCTGCCTCTCCACAACTGTGTTGCGCTTCATGCAGACCCTGGCCAGGTGGGCAGACAGTACTTCCTGGGGTTTCTCGCACAGCAGGCAGTGGATGATGCGGCGATCCGAGCTGTGAGAGAGAAAGAGAGAAAGTAGACAGTCAGTGAAACCACCCCTGACTTATTTTAAGAAATCTTTTCAAGTGAATATCACTTACTGCACTGGCAGCCACATTTGCATGTTTCAAGCAAAATACAATTCAACTAGTGAAAACAAATTGGTACTTACTTTGCAGCCTGTCCTGCCATTGTCCTCAGAAAAGTCTTTTTCACAAAAAGAAGAAAAAAAAAAACAAAGCTCTTGGGAAGAGAGAAAGCAAGAAAATAAACCAAAAAAGAATAGAAATAGAAATAGCAGGCGAAAAAAATCCTTTTAAAAAAGCAAGAAACTTCAAAAAAGAGTTTTCTTCAGAAGTCTACAGGTTCGATGAAATTCTCTTCCAAAATGGCAAAGAGGTGGTGTGTGTGATCAGAATTGAAAACACACTGATGCAGTGGAGTTTACCTGCAGTATTTATCCTCCATGATGATGCCATAGGCCCATTAGCTTGATTGTGGCCTATCAAAGGTGGGAGGAGTTTGTGACTCATCATGTGAATGGGGCTTCCCCCACAATGTTGTCAACCTGTAAATGAGTGCTAATTAATATATTCAGAGGTGAATAGTGTAGGTGATGTTCCAAATTTAGGTGTGACCTAATTGGAGAGGGCTGGAGCCTAGGAACATTCAGTGTTCGATATGAGGCACTGGAATTAGGGAGAGGAGACGGCAGATCCCACAAAAAGGAGATTTATTGTGGCTTGGTCATTCCCTTTAAAGTCATTAAGTGTTTCTATTCAGTGCTTCAACAGCGTCCCCCCCGTCTTCAGGAGAGTTGATATGTTTCTGTTGCTGTGTAGTTCCTCTTCCAAATCGGCCAACACTGAGGTTTCCCACGTAAAAGGGGAAATACATCTTCGGCTCTTTCTCATCCTCACGTTTGTCTCTTGGGACTGGGCTTTCTGGGTGTGTGTTCTGCAGAGTGGGTCAGGTTTGGGCAACTAATTTCATCTGAGCTGGTGTGCGACTGTTCTAACATCTTTTATGAAAACAAGGCAGGGTCAAGTGTGAATGGGGCTTCCCCCACAATTTTGTCAACCTATCACATTGTTGAAAATCCGGGTAATTTCTCCTGCATTCAGCACATAGGTTGTTTGCTCCCAGAGTCTCAACATTTTGAAACCACTCCTGTGATTGTTTTTCACATGGAGGCTGTTCTAACATCTTTTATGACAACAAGGCAGGGTCAAGTGTGAATGGGGCTTCCCCCACAATGTTGTCAACCTGTAAATGAGTGCTAATTAATATATTCAGAGGTGAATAGTGTAGGTGATGAGTGCTAAGTCTCCACTTGACTTCCAATATTGCTATCTTAATGAGGCTATCTAAAAACAGATTCCAAAGGTAAGAGGAGTGTAAAATATGCTTCATAATGTGTAGATTTCAATCTTTGTGTGAAACTGAGTACAAGTTTGTGTTGAATTTGAGCAGCTGTTCTGATATTGGTTTAGACTATTGTTGAATATTGGGGTAATTTCTCCTGCATTCAGCACTTAGGCTGTTTGCTCCCAGGGTCTCAACATTTTGAAACCACTCCTGTGATAGTTTTTCCCATGGAGGCTTTTTTTCTCTGTACATCAAATTAAGGCTTAGATAGTTTAACAGTGGTGATAGTTGCACATCACAGTGTAGATAGATTACATTCTCTTCTTTCCAACAAGCTCAGGCATTCAATGCCAGCACAACCTGGCTGGTTAACAGAAGCTAACTCATTCATCTGCTCACATCATGAGGCTATCTAAAAACAGACTCCAAAGGTAAAAGGAGAGTAAATTATGTTTCACAATGTGTAGATTTCAATCTTTGTGTGAAACTGAGTAAAAGTTTGTGTTGAATTTGAGCAGCTGTTCTGATATTGCTTTAGACTATATGGTGACATTGTTGAAAATCCGGGTAATTTCTCCTGCATTCAGCACATAGGTTGTTTGCTCCCAGAGTCTCAACATTTTGAAACCACTCCTGTGATTGTTTTTCACATGGAGGCTGTTCTAACATCTTTTATGACAACAAGGCAGGGTCAAGTGTGAATGGGGCTTCCCCCACAATGTTGTCAACCTGTAAATGAGTGCTAATTAATATATTCAGAGGTGAATAGTGTAGGTGATGAGTGCTAAGTCTCCACTTGACTTCCAATATTGCTATCTTAATGAGGCTATCTAAAAACAGATTCCAAAGGTAAGAGGAGTGTAAAATATGCTTCATAATGTGTAGATTTCAATCTTTGTGTGAAACTGAGTACAAGTTTGTGTTGAATTTGAGCAGCTGTTCTGATATTGGTTTAGACTATTGTTGAATATTCGGGTAATTTCTCCTGCATTCAGCACTTAGGCTGTTTGCTCCCAGACTCTCAACATTTTGAAACCACTCCTGTGATAGTTTTTCCCATGGAGGCTTTTTTTCTCTGTACATCAAATTAAGGCTTAGATAGTTGAACAGTTGTGATAGTTGCACATCACAGTGTAGATAGATTACATTCTCTTCTTTCCAACAAGCTCAGGCATTCAATGCCAGCACAACCTGGCTGGTTAACAGAAGCTAACTCATTCATCTGCTCACATCATGAGGCTATCTAAAAACAGACTCCAAAGGTAAAAGGAGAGTAAATTATGTTTCACAATGTGTAGATTTCAATCTTTGTGTGAAACTGAGTAAAAGTTTGTGTTGAATTTGAGCAGCTGTTCTGATATTGCTTTAGACTATATGGTGACATTGTTGAAAATCCGGGTAATTTCTCCTGCATTCAGCACATAGGTTGTTTGCTCCCAGAGTCTCAACATTTTGAAACCACTCCTGTGATTGTTTTTCACATGGAGGCTGTTCTAACATCTTTTATGACAACAAGGCAGGGTCAAGTGTGAATGGGGCTTCCCCCACAATGTTGTCAACCTGTAAATGAGTGCTAATTAATATATTCAGAGGTGAATAGTGTAGGTGATGAGTGCTAAGTCTCCACTTGACTTCCAATATTGCTATCTTAATGAGGCTATCTAAAAACAGATTCCAAAGGTAAGAGGAGTGTAAAATATGCTTCATAATGTGTAGATTTCAATCTTTGTGTGAAACTGAGTACAAGTTTGTGTTGAATTTGAGCAGCTGTTCTGATATTGGTTTAGACTATTGTTGAATATTCGGGTAATTTCTCCTGCATTCAGCACTTAGGCTGTTTGCTCCCAGACTCTCAACATTTTGAAACCACTCCTGTGATAGTTTTTCCCATGGAGGCTTTTTTTCTCTGTACATCAAATTAAGGCTTAGATAGTTGAACAGTTGTGATAGTTGCACATCACAGTGTAGATAGATTACATTCTCTTCTTTCCAACAAGCTCAGGCATTCAATGCCAGCACAACCTGGCTGGTTAACAGAAGCTAACTCATTCATCTGCTCACATCATGAGGCTATCTAAAAACAGACTCCAAAGGTAAAAGGAGAGTAAATTATGTTTCACAATGTGTAGATTTCAATCTTTGTGTGAAACTGAGTAAAAGTTTGTGTTGAATTTGAGCAGCTGTTCTGATATTGCTTTAGACTATATGGTGACATTGTTGAAAATCCGGGTAATTTCTCCTGCATTCAGCACATAGGTTGTTTGCTCCCAGAGTCTCAACATTTTGAAACCACTCCTGTGATTGTTTTTCACATGGAGGCTGTTCTAACATCTTTTATGACAACAAGGCAGGGTCAAGTGTGAATGTGTATTATTGTAATATAATATGATTGTAATCTGAGATTTCTTCTTCATTGCAGCTACAAAATCCCAAACATCACGAGCCAAGAAGTCAGAAAAGTTGCAGAGACAGCAGTGAGTGCGAACTTTTCAGAGGAGCAGAAAAGTGCAGCGGCACACTACATGGCCCACTCTACAGCGGTGGCCAATGCCCACTACAGGATGAGGACCCTGGAGGGTATCGTGGCCACCGCCAACCTGTTCAACAGTTTGGAAGGGTATGTGTCATCATCCAGAACACACAACCTTCAACTATTCTCTCTCTCACAGCTTCTTCCAAGGTCAGTCCAGCTGTTTGTCAGTGTTTAACCATGAAATCTTCTCCATCTTGCAGTTCTTCTACTGATGAGTCAGGGGATGAGAGGCGTGGTCGGGGACAGAAGAGAGGCAGAGACACCGCTGAACAGGACGGCAGGGACTTTGCCACGTTCATCCAGCACTTCCCGGTGACAGCGATTGGCCGGCCTCCCACTAAGAAGCAGCGGACCGAGGCTGGCTTTTCGATAGACAGAGTGTTGTATGATCGGTGGAGGGCTGCGCAGTATGGCAAGCGGGAGGAATACCTCTTGTGTAAGTGTAAATACTTTATTATGCAATGATTCAATTAAATGATCAACAACATTTCTATAAACAAAAGTAACGTAGAATTCACAAGTGTGGACAAGAATTTAAATTTCAATTTTCTCTCTTTGACAGCCCAATGTACAAGACGCCCCCCAACTGTCCAGAAGGTCGCAAAGGTCATCAGGGCCGAGGGGTGGACTGCCAACCATCCCCGTCCTGAGGACATTGTGGCCAAGTGGAAGCCAGCCAACAGGGTGCAGGTTGAGAGTGATCCACGCATCATTAGGAGGGTCACAAGGCAGAGGTGGACAGGCCTGGCCATCAAGGATTTCGGTGGCAACAAAGGGAAAGGTATGTAAAAATGTCTTGTGAGCAGGAGATCATTAATCCAGCAGTCAAACACTGAGATAATTGTAATCCTATAATGGACAAGCACATTTAATCCCTAAACACACTGTTTAGCACCCATTGCTGTAACATTTCCGCTCAAAGAAGCTTGTGTTTGTTTTCCTTTGCTCTCCTGTTTTCTCTGTAAATTCACATATTCACACACTAATGTCACCTTCTTTTGACCACAGGAGTTGTTGCCACCAAATCCTTTGCCAAGGGCTCCATCATCTGTGATTATCATGGCAAGGTAATCACAGCAGCAGAGGGCAGGAAGATGATGGAGTCCATGCAGGATGAGATGGGCTACCTTTTTTTCTTCAAGAGTCATGATGGTCGCGACCTCTGCATCGACGCCCAGACGTTTCCTTGCGAGTGTCACCCATCTGTCGAAACCCTTGGCAGAATGATGAACCATTCGCGGAAGAACAGCAGTGTCACGCCACGGTACTGCAAGATGAACTTGCCGGAAGGAGTGAGGGATGTCATCCTGTTCCAGGCCTCCAAAGACATTTCCATAAGCGAAGAGCTCCGGTTCGACTACGGAGTGAACAGGAAGTCTTTCCGAGGAGAAGGGCTGGAACTCGAGTGGCTGGATGACTGACCAACATAGCAGCAGGTAAAGTTTGAATGCAGGCCTATTAAGGGGTGTGTGTGTGTGTGTGTGTGTGTGCCAGAGTTGCCAGTGAGGGGCCCTGCAGGCCTCTCCTTTTCTTTCACTGCATCAATAAATTCATACAACTTCTCTTTATCTTTCATCACAGGTGGACAGTCTCCAGGATGCAGAATCAACTCAGCACAGAAGAGGACAGTGGCAGCACTTTTGATGCAGAATTCTGACGAAGCTGAGAAAAATGTGAAAGGCCCAGACCAGGGATTTCCTCCTGCTCCTCCTCCCCCATCATCATTATCTGCACTCTGCACCATTGCACTATTGTCCTAGTGTTCTTTACATATGTATATATATACTGTTTTTTTTATTATATGTCTATATCTGCATATTTGTACATAGTAGTTAAATGCTTAGGTTTACCTCTGTTCATCTTGTTTTGTAAATAAAATCATCTTGCTTTAAAAGTAATCCTCGGGTATGGCGTCCTCTTTATATGTTGCTGGTCACAAGGTTGAGCCAAATGTTTTCTTTGCTGTGGCCGTAAGAGTTATTTTGATCTATATTATAACCCATGAAGGAAAGTTATAGATATCACTGGTGGTGTTTATTTGGTGTTTCTACTGTAAACATTACTACAATAAAAGAAAAGGTGGTGTACTACACTAAACTGAAGGTAAAGGAAAGAAGTTAGAATATTGTATGTTAAAGGAATATTTGTAGTCAGCATGGTAACAGTGAGTACCAGGGGCACGTCACAATTATATAGTATGCAGTATACAGTTGTATGACTTACACTGTGTAAATATTTGTGAATTATCTGATAACCCTCACACTTATTGTAAAAACAGCATCTCAGTACTCTTCTCAGTGGTGTGTGTCTCTCTTGGCACTGCTGTAGGAGCAAGGGAGCTTACAGCTCTCTGTGTGTCTCTCATATACATGCAAATTTCCCCCCATCCCCCATGGGCTGCACTAGGAGCTGTGCAGCAAGGGAGCTTACAGCTCTCTGTGTGTCTCTCATACGCATGCATACAGGAAAGAATTTATAAAGGAAAAAGGGTTAAAAGGCTCAACTTAATGAGCCCATCCAGTAACATCAGGTTTTCAGCACATCCAGGAGCTGAAATGAACCCTCGTTGCCTGGGGTGGATCTTACATGCACTTTCCAACCTTTTATTAATAACCCCTGACAAAATCCTCTGCAGCACCGGTCCTATGGTAATTGGTCTCTACTGAGAGGCGTCAAGTTGGGCCCTTGGATCATCAGACTTCGGAATAAGCGTGGTCCTGTTCTCTTAAGAACATCTGGAAACCTTCCAGACAGCAAGATGGTGTCGAACAGGTGGGACATCTTTTCACCTTTGGGGTCCCAGGTAGCGCCGAGCCTTCTTCTTGATTTTAGGCGTCTTTCTCCTGCGCACCATTGTGAGGCGCCTAGGCCTTTCAACTTTTGGAGGACACAGTCCCTTAACCAACTTAACAATGAACTTGTTGATAGACCTGATCTCTAAGTTCGAAGGAGACTGGGACCGAGGAGACTCCTCGGAGGCTCTTTGAAGACTTTCCAGCCTCGCCTCTCTGCCTCTTGTGCTAATATATCACACAGCTTGTTATGTCTCGCCATATGGTTTCGCTTGAGTTTCCTACAAGCACCCAAGATGTGTTTCATCGTTTCCACTGTTTTCCCACACAATCTACATTGCTTGTCGCACCTTTGACCACCTCTGCCTCTCAATTAAAACGCCCTAGTCCGGAAGGTGTTGGTATGCAATTGGAGTGCCAAAATATATTGGCTCTCACTGATATTGCAACCACTTGGGTTACGCAGCCAGTGGTTGCTGATGGGGTCCGCCCGGAAGTTGTTAATCCCCATGCCTTGGGCCTTTAGGCTGGCCCACTTGTCGAATGCCTCTCTTTTCCAATCAAAGCGCACCCTTTCCCCTGACAAAAGGGCTTCTGTCGACCCATCCTGACCTGCCAAGGAAGGGTCATTCACCGTCTCACCTGATGCCTTCCGCAACCTCCGAAGGTGATTCGCTGTGACGGTTTTTCTTGTTATCAGTTTGGTGCACTCATCTTTAGAGTGCACCAGAGACACAATCCTGTTTGCTTGTACTTTGGGAATGTGCCTCGCCAGTCTATCCAAACCCAGGCCTCCATCTCTGCACCTAGCATACAGCAATCCATCAGTCACTGACTGATGGAGGTGTAGCCATTGCCGGACCGCCACTCTGAGGATACGATCGCTCTGCTCCGACTTGGCCAGGCCCACTGAGCCATTATCCGCGAGATAGATGACTCTAGGCACTCCATAAGTCTGAAGCATCTCAACTTTCTGATTGGGTTTCAGGGGAGCCTCTGATAGCTTCACAACCAGCTTTGAGACCATTGATCCAATATCAGGCTTGATGATACCTTTCCAAGGATTCACCATCACCCCCAGGTATTTCTCAGCCTCTTGCACACCAATCATGTGCATGTCGAGACCGCCCAATTGCCATGGTGGGCGTGCATTCACCGAGTAGCTTGCCCGACATTTGTCAATGAAAAACCCGTGGCATTTCTTGACATTAAGGGTCAGGCCTGTCAGTGAGCAGAAAACCTCTAGAATACCCAGATTGCGAGCCATTCCTTCCCATGAAGAGCTCAGCAAGGCAATATCGTCAGCAAAGGCCATGGAGGAAATCTTAAAGTCATCAAAGACATCAATGATCAGAGCAGTACGCGCTTTGATCATGACCAGGTCAGGGACAAGAACCTGCCCATCGGCTCTCTTCAAGTGAGGCTCCTTGTGGACTATCCAGCCTCGCCTCTCAGCCTCTTGTGCGAGAATCTCACACAGCTTGTTATGCCTCGCCATACGATTCCGTTTAAGTTTCCTACAAACACCCAAAATGTGTTTCAGTGTTTCCACTGCTTTCCCACACAATCTGCACCGTTTGTCGTTCCTTTGGCCGCCTCGGCCCCTCGAGTCAAACGCTCTGGTCCGGAAGGTGTTAGTACGCATCTGGAGTGCCAAGATGAATTGGCTCTCACTGAGATAACAACCGCCTGGGTTACGCAGCCAGTGGTTGCTGATCGGGTCTGCTCGGAAATTGCCGATCCCCGTTCCCTGAGCTTTCAGATCGGCCCACCTGTCAAATGCTTCTTTCCTCCAGTCGAAGCAAACCTTTTCTCCTGACAACAGGGTTCCTGTCGACCCCTCCTGACTCACTGAGGAGGGGTCTTCAACCGTCTCACCAGACGCCTCTCTCAACCTCCGAAGGTGACTCGTCGTGACAGTTTTCCTTGTCATTAATTTGGTGCACTCATCCCTGGAGTGCACCAGAGACACAATTCTGTTCGCCTGAACACTCGGAATATGTCTCGCCAGTTTGTTCAAACCAAGTCCTCCATCTTTGCATCTGGCATACAACAAGCCATTAGTCACTGACTGATGGAGGTGTAGCCACTGCCGGACCGCCACTCTGAGGACACGGTCACTCTGCTCCAACTTGGCCAGTCCCACTGAGCCATTATCAGCCAGATAAATGACTCTGGGCACCCCATAAGTTCTCTTAAGGATTCCTGGCAGCTTACCGGACAACATCATCGCCGTAAACAGATTCGCCAACTCAATACACTTCGGGTCCCATCGAAGGAGGACCGCCTTCGAGATACCGTCGAGACCAGTCCCCGTACTGGCTTTCATATTCCTGAGTATTCTCCGCACTTCCCAGGGAGAGACTGGGCTCTCAAAGACTGAATTATCGGCTTTCGTTGATGTTCGAAATTGGCCTAGACCAACATAAGCATCAGCACCCTCCCACTTTTCCTTGAATGCATTTTCTACCACCGCTGGTGCGATAGGGCATCCACTATGATCGGTACCGTCGAAGATCAACTTAGCCAAGCTGCTACGGTTGACCTCATATAACATCTGGAGGCGCCTGAAACCGCGTTTTCCAGGCCCTTTCTTGGTCACAGCAGACCGTCTGTGACCCCCCACAACCTTAACCACTGTCGGTCGGGGGCTCAATAGCTTAGTCAATTTCTTGACAAAGCGCCTAATCTCTCCCACCGGAGATGTAGGAGAGAAGACCCCACGCTCAGTGCCGTCGTCCGGGGCATCAGCAAGGCTCTCACGGATCTTGGCCCTCACCTCGTCTGGAGGGTTGTCCCACTCGATGGGCAGTTTCAGTGCTTGCAACACTCCATCCCAATCAGCAACCGCCGTTGGGGGGGGCGACGATCCCTTGCTCAATCGCCGTAGTTGTTTGCACTTGTTTCTGATCTGGGCCAATGTATACTTGGGAAGCTTAGTCGCTGCAGAGGCATAGAAGCCAGTGGTCCCACCAGTTGACTCCATCAGGGATCTGAGAAGCACAACATCTGGTTGGGACCACATACCTTTCCTTGGCCTCCTATCCCCTTCATTCGGCCGACCCAAATGCTCCGGGAGATGTCCAGCGTGCTTCACCCTAACGTGGTAGGACAGCCCACGTTTGGTGGTGAAGACTTTGGAGCAGACTGTGCATCGCTCATCACCAACCGAGGTCTGACTTTGCCTTCTCGCCCCACACTTGGGGACGTGACAGGCCATGGCTCTCAAACCTGATCCAGTCTTGTTGCATAAGGAGCATATGAACAAGACCGACCTAAGCCTATGCTTCGACTTAAGGTGGGACGATGATGTCGAAGCTGACGCCATAACCGACCTGCAGAGGGGACAAGGCTGTGTTCGGAAGGGAAGCCTAATACCCACTTTGACTGAATCATCAGCCTGGTACCGAGGCTGCTCCTTCCTCACATCAGGAAGAGCATGTTTCCGAAACCCCATAAACAGGACCTGTTTAGCTTTGGGCGAATCGTGAAAAAGCCTTTTCCGAAGGGGTATATAGCCACCTCCACGTGCCAATGGAGAGGCAACCGGACTCCCCAGTCCATCACTCTCGGCCTTCTTGAAGCGCTGTGTTACCACATTCAACCATCTGTTGGTCCTCCTAACCGGCCCAGACATTCCTGTCGGCGGCCGATCAGAGGACCAACAACCCGACCTTCGAAGGATAACACGGTTGCACTTACCAGGGGACGTACGCCTACTAGGAGTAGAGGCTCGGGCAGGCAACATCCCAAGGCTTGTAACAACTGGCGACGCCATTCCGACCAACTGGATGGGGCAGTGGGTCTTACACCCTAACCTACCCGGCAGTATCTTGCACTTAATGATAAATGGGGGGTAGTGAGTCTAACACTCTAGCCTACCCAGTGTTCTTTCTGCAACGCGCCAATAGTAGGGGTTGTGGACCACGCACCCAAATCAATCAGGCCACTCCCACGCATCGGATTGGAGCACTCCCGCTGGCGAAGGAACCGACAACTCGAGCAGCAGCCAGCTGAGGCCCTTCAAGGCGGAAGAAATCCCCATCCGATACCATAGAAGCGCCTCCCGCAACAACCAAGTGCACCAGGGGCTAAGTCACACGGCTGCTTTCTTTCCATTCCAACACCTCCGGCAGCTATGCTCATTCCAATTACAGGGCCTCGAAAGAGTCCTGTATTGTTATTTTTCGTCACTACCTCCCCGAGTCGGGAGTGGGTAATTTGCGCGCCTGCTGCCTTCCTTGGATGTGGTAGCCGTTTCTCAGGCTCCCTCTCCGGAATCGAACCCTGATTCCCCGTTACCCGTGGTCACCATGGTAGGCACAGAAAGTACCATCGAAAGTTGATAGGGCAGACATTCGAATGAGACGTCGAGCAGATGAATGAGTTGGCTTCTGTTAAGCAGCCAGGTTGTGCTGGCATTGAATGCCTGAGCTTGTTGGAAAGAAGAGAATGTAATCTATCTACACTGTGATGTGCAACTATCACAACTGTTCAACTATCTAAGCCTTAATTTGATGTACAGAGAAAAAAAGCCTCCATGGGAAAAACTATCACAGGAGTGGTTTCGAAATGTTGAGAGTCTGGTAGCAAACAACCTATGTGCTGAATGCAGGAGAAATTACCCGGATTTTCAACAATGTCACCATATAGTCTAAAGCAATATCAGAACAGCTGCTCAAATTCAGCACAAACTTTTACTCAGTTTCACACAAAGATTGAAATCTACACATTGTGAAACATAATTTACACTCCTCTTACCTTTTGAATCTGTTTTTAGATAGCCTCATTAAGATAGCAATATTGGAAGTCAAGTGGAGACTTAGCACTCATCACCTAAACTATTCACCTCTGAATATATTAATTAGCACTCATCTACAGGTTGACAACATTGTGGGGGAAGCCCCATTCACACTTGACCCTGCCTTGTTTTCATAAAAGATGTTAGAACAGCCTCCATGTGAAAAACAATCACAGGAGTGGTTTCGAAATGTTGAGAGTCTGGTAGCAAACAACCTATGTGCTGAATGCAGGAGAAATTACCCGGATTTTCAACAATGTCACCATATAGTCTAAAGCAATATCAGAACAGCTGCTCAAATTCAACACAAACTTTTACTCAGTTTCACACAAAGATTGAAATCTACACATTGTGAAACATAATTTACTCTCCTTTTACCTTTGGAGTCTGTTTTTAGATAGCCTCATGATGTGAGCAGATGAATGAGTTAGCTTCTGTTAACCAGCCAGGTTGTGCTGGCATTGAATGCCTGAGCTTGTTGGAAAGAAGAGAATGTAATCTATCTACACTGTGATGTGCAACTGTCACAACTGTTCAACTATCTAAGCCTTAATTTGATGTACAGAGAAAAAAAGCCTCCATGGGAAAAACTATCACAGGAGTGGTTTCGAAATGTTGAGAGTCTGTTAGCAAACAACCTATCAAACGCCTTGGCAAAGTCGATGAACACTACTGCCAATGGCTTCCTCTCCCATTTGCTCAGTTTCATGAGTCCATCCAGCAACATAAGGTTTTCGGCACAACCGGGGGCAGAGATAAATCCTTTCTGTCGGGGGTGAATCTCGCAGGCATCCATCAGCCTCTTATTCCAGACCCCAGAGAATAATCTCAATATGATGGACCCTATCGTGATAGGGCGCCATCGGGATATATTAGACAGAAGGCTCGGATCAACTGTCTTCGGTATCAGAGTTGTTCTGTTTTTCTTGAGGACTTTTGGCAACTTTCCAGACAACATAATCGCCGTAAACAGATTCGGCAACTCTAGACATTTCGGGTCCCATCGAAGGAGGGCTACCTTCGAGATACCATCTAGACCAGGCGCCGTGCCGGCCTTCATGCCTCTGAGTACCCTACGCACCTCCCAGGGGGAGACCGGTGTCTCAAAGACTGAGTTATCAGCCTTAGTTGATGTTCGGAATTGACCCAGGCCCGCGCAGGCATCAACATTTTCCCATTTCTCCTTGAATGCCTTTTCCTGCTGGAAAGCTGGAATTACCACCAGACTTGCCCTCCAATGGATCCTCGTTAAAGGATTTAAAGTGTACTCATTCCAATTACAGGGCATAAGAATTTGTTCTTAATGACTTGCCTGGTTAAATAAAGGTTAAACCTCCTGTTGGCAGTTTGGGACTAGCAGAGAGGTAGTCAGGTACTGCTTGAAACCCGTCAAAATTGCAGCTTCACGTGGGAACTTTTCATAAAGTCCCATCTGCTGCATTTTGACCCTCAGTGATGTCTGGTACTGGGCCGTGTCCCTGAGAAAATACAGAGAAAATTAGCTCAAAGGAACTTACAGATGTTCACAGCCAAAGATCATTGATTGAACTTGTGTGTGTTGAGTGAGGTGATGAACTTACTTTTGCCATGTTGGGTCACTTGGACCAGCATCCTCACTGGAATCAGAGCCGGGGGTCTCTTCAGAGCCTCTACGGTCCTCTTCTGTGCTGCCACTGGCCGGGATGGGGGCTTGCTCGGCAGCAGCTGAAGTTGATGGTTGCTCGTCGCTGGGTTCAATGTCTGCGTCCATGGGGGCATTGAGGACGAAGAAGTTTCTTCTACGAAGATCTTCAAGAAGAGCCAGTCTGGAAGGCCTGTGGGGGTACCGCCTGCACATCTCGGCGTAGTCCCAGGTTCTGCCTTGGCGGGTCCAAGCCTTCATCGACTCCTTGGCCCTCTGCAGCTCTGCCTGCCTCTCCACAGCTGTGTTGCGTTTCATGCAGACCCTGGCCAGGTGGGCAGACAGTACTTCCTGAGGTTTCTCGCACAGCAGGCAGTGGATGATGCGGCGATCCTTCTCGCTGTGAGAGAGAAAGAGAGACAGTAGACAGTGTTTATATATATCTATATATATATATATATAGATATATATCAATCTTTGGGGCAGCCAGGAGCAAGAGGAATTCGTAATGACTGGCAATAGGTATTCCAGTCAGGAGCGGGGGTCACCATAGCCGTGACTCTGTTGGCCATCTTCCGCAGCTTTTTGCACTTCTTTTTGATTTGCACAGGCTGGTGATTAGGGAACATCTTTTGGGCAATATCATAGAAGCCCCTAACACCGCCTTTGGACTTCATCAGTTCTTGCAGGCGTTGAACTTCTACCAGCGTCCAGTTGCCTGTGCTATCAATATCATTTTTATTGTCACTTTTGACCCCCGCTCTTGCAGCAAAAAGCTGAAAGTGTTTCTTCCTCATATGGATCGTGAGACCGCCCCTTGCAGAAAAGGCTTTAGTGCAATAGTCGCACTTGTGGGTTCCCAATCCCGATTCTGCATCCTGGAGACTGTCCACCTGTGATGAAAGATAAAGAGAAGTTGTATGAATTTATTGATGCAGTGAAAGAAAAGGAGAGGCCTGCAGGGCCCCTCACTGGCAACTCTGGCACGCACACACACACACACACACACACACACACACACACACACACACACACACACACACACACATCTTAATGGGCCTGCATTCAAACTTTACCTGCTGCTATGTTGGTCAGTCATCCAGCCACTCGAGTTCCAGCCCTTCTCCTCGGAAAGACTTCCTGTTCACTCCGTAGTTGAACCGGACCTCTTCGCTGATGGAAATGTCTTTGGAGGCCTGGAACAGGATGACATCCCTCACTCCTTCCGGGAAGTTCATCTTGCAGTAGCGTGGCGTGACATTGCTGTTCTTCCGCGAATGGTTGATCATTCTGCCAAGGGTTTCTTCAGATGGGTGACACTCGCAAGGAAACGTCTGGGCGTCGATGCAAAGGTCGCGACCATCATGAGTCTTGAAAAAAAAAAGGTAGCCCATCTCATCCTGCATGGACTCCATCATCTTCCTGCCCTCTGCTGCTGTGATTACCTTGCCATGATAATCACAGATGATGGAGCCCTTGGCAAAGGATTTGGTGGCAACAACTCCTGTGGTCAAAAGAAGGTGACATTAGTGTGTGAATATGTGAATTTACAGAGAAAACAGGAGAGCAAAGGAAAACAAGTGAACAATTCATGTACTAACATAATATACAAGTATGCTGGAAATGGCAAGAATACATTTGTTAAACCTAATAGCTTGCTTGTTGGATTAATGCTCTCCTGCTCACAAGACATTTTTACATACCTTTCCCTTTGTCGCCACCAAAATCCTTGATGGCCAGGCCTGTCCACCTCTGCCTTGTGACCCTCCTAATGATGCGTGGATCACTCTCAACCTGCACCCTCTTGGCTGGTTTCCACTTTGCCACAATGTCCTCAGGACGGGGATGGTTGGCAGTCCACCCCTCATCCCTGATGACCTTTGTGACCTTCTGGACAGTTGGGGGGTGTCTTGTACATTGGGCTGTCAAAGAGAGAAAATTTAAATTTAAATTCTTGTCCACACTTGTGAATTCTACGTTACTTTTGTTTATAGAAATGTTGTTAATCATTTAATTTAATCATTGCATAATAAAGTATTTACACTTACACAAGAGGTATTCCTCCCGCTTGCCATACTGCACAGCCCTCCACCTGTCATAAAACACTCTGTCAGTCGGAAACCCAGCGTCGGTCCGTTGCTTCTTAGTGGGCGGCTGGCCAGTCGCTGTCACCGGGAAGTGCTGGATAAACGCTGTAAAGTCCCTGCCGTCCTGTTCAGCGGTGTCTCTGCCTCTCTTTTCTCTCCGACCACTCCTCGCATCCCCTGACTCATCAGTAGAAGAACTGCAAGATGGAGAAGATTTCATGGTTAAACACTGACAAACAGCTGGACTGACCTTGGAAGCAGCTGTGAGAGAGAGAATAGTTGAAGGTTGTGTGTTTTGGATGATGACACATACCGTTTCAAACTGTTGAACAGGTTGGCGGTGGCCACGATACCCTCCAGGGTCCTCATCCTGTAGTGGGCCATGTAGTGTGCCGCTGCACTTTTCTGCTCCTCTGAAAAGTTTGCACTCACCGCTGTCTCTGCAACTTTTCTGATTTCTTGGCTGGTGATGTTTGGTAATTTGTAGCTGCAATGAAGAAGAAATCTCAGATTACAATCCCACTCTCAACCCTGAATTCTTTCAGTTCTTTTTTTTTTTTACAGAAAATAGCCCTAACCCTAACCTTCTGCTCACATCGTTGAGACTGGGAAAACAGCCTCCTCCATCCAGCACATGTGCTGCATTTTACGAGGTCTCAGCATGTTCATGTTTCAATTTTTCTCCTGTTTTTATAATATTATTTGAATAATATTATAGAAAGAGTACAAAACCAGTCTACCAATTGAATCCTTGTCTACCTTCTCTGTACAGTACATATTAATATATACATGTTAGTACATGGGATTCTGCTAATACTTACTGTTCATGCAGACGTCTGAGGTCGTTGGTGGCGCTGGAAATTGGTCCGCCGGATTTGGACAGGAAAAATTTGCCCTCATCATCCACACCGTCCTGCATACATCCATGGCGGATGCCATGGTAGTATTCGTCCAGCATCTGTGGAGATAAGATATGAATGAAGTTAATACTTGAGAAATTATTGATGGAGCCTTTGGTCAAAACAGTGAAGAAATGGACCAGCGAGGCAAAGCAGGAACTGATTCTGATTCTGGTGTTACAGTTATTCATGGTGAGTTTTTTCAGCCTGTTAGAGAACTTACTGCAGCCTCCTCCTCGGTGAGGGCAAATGTCGCAATCTGCATTGTGGCCGTTTTATGTTGGCTGACCCCCACACAGACTCGTCCATCAACGCGCTTCTGGTCGAGCCACTCTGACGTCTGGAAAACAATGAAGGACACCGTGGGAATTAATGACATGAACAAAGTAACCCTGTTCTATTTGAATCTGGACATGCAATATTTTCTGCTGACTACATGCAATACTTTGTACCAACTGAGGAAACACTGAGGGGGAAAAGTACTTACTGTCAATCCCTCCACTGCTCCGGGTCTCTGGAAATGTTTTAGGATCAGGATGGCTTCGCAGTGGTAGCGGAACAGCGTCTTCTCCTCTTCTTCCACATGCTGGTGCTGCAGGAGCCTCCCGTAGATGCCCAGCATGTCCTTGTTTGACTCGCGGAGGACTCTCTGGCAGTCATGGAGAGTCACCTGGCCATGAATGAAGCGGTCGTACCTAGAATGATAAGATAAAACAAAACACCAATGAGGAGGAGAGCTAGAGATTTTTCTGTATCACATAATCCTGGCAGCCTTCCAAGTACTATCCACATGAGAGAAGTCATTAAAGGAAAGGTAGAGCAGGGAGATTAACAACTCACCTTTTTTGGCATGTGGCTTTGCTGAGGGCCTTTGCCACTGGCTTCCTCAAGGTGTTGAGCAGCTCAATGTATGCCTGACACTTCCTGTGGAAGTCCGGGTCCGCTGCAGCCAAATCCAGGCGTGTCTTGAGATACTGGACACACCGGATCATGTTCTTTATGTAGTTGATGATGGTGGATGGACTCATCTGCACTACTCTCAGCCTGTTAAGGAAGTCTTGGGTTTCCGTGCTCTTCAGGAGAAAGTCCATGCTCACCTCATTCCCGCTCGGCTGGATGTACCTGAGCATCCTGGAGACATTGTCTACCTGTGATGAAAGAGGAAGAGAAGAAGTGTGAATTGCTACAGAGCTGCAGTCTGTGTGTGTATGGGGGTGTGTGCGCGCGTCAATGAGCCTGTTGTCACACTATAGAGATGCTAATAAGTCTACAGGCTGCAAAGAGCAACACAGAGAGCAGAATACTATAGTGTAAGATGTAAATAAGAATTTGTTCTTAATGACTTGCCTGGTTAAATAAAGGTTAAATAAATAAATAAAATGTGGTTAGATCTTACCTCCTGTTGGCAGTTTGGGACTAGCAGAGAGGTAGTCAGGTACTGCTTGAACCCCGTCAAAATTGCAGCTTCACGTGGGAACTTTTCATAAAGTCCCATCTGCTGCATTTTGACCCTCAGGGTTGTCTGGTACTGGGCTGTGTCCCTGAGAAAATACAGAGAAAATTAGCTCAAAGGAACTTACAGATGTTCACAGCCAAAGATCATTGATTGAACTTGTGTGTGTTGAGTGAGGTGATGAACTTACTTTTGCCATGTTGGGTCACTTGGACCAGCATCCTCACTGGAATCAGTGCCGGGGGTCTCTTCAGCGCCTCTACGGTCTTCTTCTGTGCTGCCACTGGCCGGGATGGGGGCTTGCTCGGCAGCAGCTGAAGTTGATGGTTGCTCGTCGCTGGGTTCAATGTCTGCGTCCATGGGGGCATTGAGGACGAAGAAGTTTCTTCTACGAAGATCCTCAAGAAGAGCCAGTCTGGAAGGCCTGTGGGGGTACCGCCTGCACATCTCGGCGTAGTCCCAGGTTCTGCCTTGGCGGGTCCAATCCTTCATCGACTTCTTGGCCCTCTGCAGCTCTGCCTGCCTCTCCACAACTGTGTTGCGCTTCATGCAGACCCTGGCCAGGTGGGCAGACAGTACTTCCTGGGGTTTCTCGCACAGCAGGCAGTGGATGATGCGGCGATCCGAGCTGTGAGAGAGAAAGAGAGAAAGTAGACAGTCAGTGAAACCACCCCTGACTTATTTTAAGAAATCTTTTCAAGTGAATATCACTTACTGCACTGGCAGCCACATTTGCATGTTTCAAGCAAAATACAATTCAACTAGTGAAAACAAATTGGTACTTACTTTGCAGCCTGTCCTGCCATTGTCCTCAGAAAAGTCTTTTTCACAAAAAGAAGAAAAAAAAAAACAAAGCTCTTGGGAAGAGAGAAAGCAAGAAAATAAACCAAAAAAGAATAGAAATAGAAATAGCAGGCGAAAAAAATCCTTTTAAAAAAGCAAGAAACTTCAAAAAAGAGTTTTCTTCAGAAGTCTACAGGTTCGATGAAATTCTCTTCCAAAATGGCAAAGAGGTGGTGTGTGTGATCAGAATTGAAAACACACTGATGCAGTGGAGTTTACCTGCAGTATTTATCCTCCATGATGATGCCATAGGCCCATTAGCTTGATTGTGGCCTATCAAAGGTGGGAGGAGTTTGTGACTCATCATGTGAATGGGGCTTCCCCCACAATGTTGTCAACCTGTAAATGAGTGCTAATTAATATATTCAGAGGTGAATAGTGTAGGTGATGTTCCAAATTTAGGTGTGACCTAATTGGAGAGGGCTGGAGCCTAGGAACATTCAGTGTTAGTGCAGATATGAGGCACTGGAATTAGGGAGAGGAGACGGCAGATCCCACAAAAAGGAGATTTATTGTGGCTTGGTCATTCCCTTTAAAGTCATTAAGTGTTTCTATTCAGTGCTTCAACAGCGTCCCCCCCGTCTTCAGGAGAGTTGATATGTTTCTGTTGCTGTGTAGTTCCTCTTCCAAATCGGCCAACACTGAGGTTTCCCACGTAAAAGGGGAAATACATCTTCGGCTCTTTCTCATCCTCACGTTTGTCTCTTGGGACTGGGCTTTCTGGGTGTGTGTTCTGCAGAGTGGGTCAGGTTTGGGCAACTAATTTCATCTGAGCTGGTGTGCGACTGTTCTAACATCTTTTATGAAAACAAGGCAGGGTCAAGTGTGAATGGGGCTTCCCCCACAATTTTGTCAACCTATCACATTGTTGAAAATCCGGGTAATTTCTCCTGCATTCAGCACATAGGTTGTTTGCTCCCAGAGTCTCAACATTTTGAAACCACTCCTGTGATTGTTTTTCACATGGAGGCTGTTCTAACATCTTTTATGACAACAAGGCAGGGTCAAGTGTGAATGGGGCTTCCCCCACAATGTTGTCAACCTGTAAATGAGTGCTAATTAATATATTCAGAGGTGAATAGTGTAGGTGATGAGTGCTAAGTCTCCACTTGACTTCCAATATTGCTATCTTAATGAGGCTATCTAAAAACAGATTCCAAAGGTAAGAGGAGTGTAAAATATGCTTCATAATGTGTAGATTTCAATCTTTGTGTGAAACTGAGTACAAGTTTGTGTTGAATTTGAGCAGCTGTTCTGATATTGGTTTAGACTATTGTTGAATATTCGGGTAATTTCTCCTGCATTCAGCACTTAGGCTGTTTGCTCCCAGACTCTCAACATTTTGAAACCACTCCTGTGATAGTTTTTCCCATGGAGGCTTTTTTTCTCTGTACATCAAATTAAGGCTTAGATAGTTGAACAGTTGTGATAGTTGCACATCACAGTGTAGATAGATTACATTCTCTTCTTTCCAACAAGCTCAGGCATTCAATGCCAGCACAACCTGGCTGGTTAACAGAAGCTAACTCATTCATCTGCTCACATCATGAGGCTATCTAAAAACAGACTCCAAAGGTAAAAGGAGAGTAAATTATGTTTCACAATGTGTAGATTTCAATCTTTGTGTGAAACTGAGTAAAAGTTTGTGTTGAATTTGAGCAGCTGTTCTGATATTGCTTTAGACTATATGGTGACATTGTTGAAAATCCGGGTAATTTCTCCTGCATTCAGCACATAGGTTGTTTGCTCCCAGAGTCTCAACATTTTGAAACCACTCCTGTGATTGTTTTTCACATGGAGGCTGTTCTAACATCTTTTATGACAACAAGGCAGGGTCAAGTGTGAATGGGGCTTCCCCCACAATGTTGTCAACCTGTAAATGAGTGCTAATTAATATATTCAGAGGTGAATAGTGTAGGTGATGAGTGCTAAGTCTCCACTTGACTTCCAATATTGCTATCTTAATGAGGCTATCTAAAAACAGATTCCAAAGGTAAGAGGAGTGTAAAATATGCTTCATAATGTGTAGATTTCAATCTTTGTGTGAAACTGAGTACAAGTTTGTGTTGAATTTGAGCAGCTGTTCTGATATTGGTTTAGACTATTGTTGAATATTCGGGTAATTTCTCCTGCATTCAGCACTTAGGCTGTTTGCTCCCAGACTCTCAACATTTTGAAACCACTCCTGTGATAGTTTTTCCCATGGAGGCTTTTTTTCTCTGTACATCAAATTAAGGCTTAGATAGTTGAACAGTTGTGACAGTTGCACATCACAGTGTAGATAGATTACATTCTCTTCTTTCCAACAAGCTCAGGCATTCAATGCCAGCACAACCTGGCTGGTTAACAGAAGCTAACTCATTCATCTGCTCACATCATGAGGCTATCTAAAAACAGACTCCAAAGGTAAAAGGAGAGTAAATTATGTTTCACAATGTGTAGATTTCAATCTTTGTGTGAAACTGAGTAAAAGTTTGTGTTGAATTTGAGCAGCTGTTCTGATATTGCTTTAGACTATATGGTGACATTGTTGAAAATCCGGGTAATTTCTCCTGCATTCAGCACATAGGTTGTTTGCTACCAGACTCTCAACATTTCGAAACCACTCCTGTGATTGTTTTTCACATGGAGGCTGTTCTAACATCTTTTATGAAAACAAGGCAGGGTCAAGTGTGAATGGGGCTTCCCCCACAATGTTGTCAACCTGTAGATGAGTGCTAATTAATATATTCAGAGGTGAATAGTTTAGGTGATGAGTGCTAAGTCTCCACTTGACTTCCAATATTGCTATCTTAATGAGGCTATCTAAAAACAGATTCAAAAGGTAAGAGGAGTGTAAATTATGTTTCACAATGTGTAGATTTCAATCTTTGTGTGAAACTGAGTAAAAGTTTGTGCTGAATTTGAGCAGCTGTTCTGATTTTGATTTAGACTATATGGTGACATTGTTGAAAATCCGGGTAATTTCTCCTGCATTCAGCACATAGGTTGTTTGCTACCAGCCTCTCAACATTTCGAAACCACTCCTGTGATAGTTTTTCCCATGGAGGCTTTTTTTCTCTGTACATCAAATTAAGGCTTAGATAGTTGAACAGTTGTGATAGTTGCACATCACAGTGTAGATAGATTACATTCTCTTCTTTCCAACAAGCTCAGGCATTCAATGCCAGCACAACCTGGCTGCTTAACAGAAGCCAACTCATTCATCTGCTCGACGTCTCATTCGAATGTCTGCCCTGTCAACTTTCGATGGTACTTTCTGTGCCTACCATGGTGACCACGGGTAACGGGGAATCAGGGTTCGATTCCGGAGAGGGAGCCTGAGAAACGGCTACCACATCCAAGGAAGGCAGCAGGCGCGCAAATTACCCACTCCCGACTCGGGGAGGTAGTGACGAAAAATAACAATACAGGACTCTTTCGAGGCCCTGTAATTGGAATGAGCATAGCTGCCGGAGGTGTTGGAATGGAAAGAAAGCAGCCGTGTGACTTAGCCCCTGGTGCACTTGGTTGTTGCGGGAGGCGCTTCTATGGTATCGGATGGGGATTTCTTCCGCCTTGAAGGGCCTCAGCTGGCTGCTGCTCGAGTTGTCGGTTCCTTCGCCAGCGGGAGTGCTCCAATCCGATGCGTGGGAGTGGCCTGATTGATTTGGGTGCGTGGTCCACAACCCCTACTATTGGCGCGTTGCAGAAAGAACACTGGGTAGGCTAGAGTGTTAGACTCACTACCCCCCATTTATCATTAAGTGCAAGATACTGCCGGGTAGGTTAGGGTGTAAGACCCACTGCCCCATCCAGTTGGTCGGAATGGCGTCGCCAGTTGTTACAAGCCTTGGGATGTTGCCTGCCCGAGCCTCTACTCCTAGTAGGCGTACGTCCCCTGGTAAGTGCAACCGTGTTATCCTTCGAAGGTCGGGTTGTTGGTCCTCTGATCGGCCGCCGACAGGAATGTCTGGGCCGGTTAGGAGGACCAACAGATGGTTGAATGTGGTAACACAGCGCTTCAAGAAGGCCGAGAGTGATGGACTGGGGAGTCCGGTTGCCTCTCCATTGGCACGTGGAGGTGGCTATATACCCCTTCGGAAAAGGCTTTTTCA